>NW_025778444.1:0-93284 GCF_021130785.1 Homalodisca vitripennis | reverse complement strand
TCCGAAGTGGAAAATCGACAATAGACTCAGTCGTGCGTCTCGTGGATTGCATAGTGGAGTTAATTGAAAGTCGTAGTGATACTCTAAGTGTATTCTGGACCTCTCTAAGGCTTTCGACTGTGTTGACCACCGTATCCTCATTTCCAGATTGGAGCATTATGGGATACGAGGAATCCCCCTTAGGTGGCTCGAATCGTTTCTCAGTAATCGAGTTCAATTTGTAAATATTTCAGACACTTAATCAAAACAGGAAATACTGAATTATGGAGTTCCGCATGGCTCTATTCTTAGTCCCTTACTCTTTCTCATTTACGTTAATGATGCCAGCTCGTCTGTTCAACAAGGACGAATCGTACAGTATGCAGACGACACGACTCTCTGTCTCAATGCGAATTCAATCGAAGAAGAACTAGAAAAAGTAACATTCATTGAGCTAAACAACACAGTTCAACACTTTAATAAGCTTAATCTCAAAACCAATTCAACAAAGTCAAATTGCATCAAATTCTGTTTGCGAAAGACAAACGCAGACAAAAGTCTGACAGTAATGTCTCGTGTAGATACTGAGATTAAAAAAGTCTACACAACAAAATTCCTTGGAATACACCTTGATAGATGGTTGACTTGAGATTGTCACGTAGACCACGTTTTGCTCAAAACTATCCTCAGGAATATATGTTTAGAGAAAACTATCCGAGTATTGCCCGACCCAGATATTGAGGACGGCATACTATGGAGTAATCTACCCACACCTAACCTACGGATTAACTTTATGGGGAGGTTGCGTAAACTCAAATTTCTCAAGAATCTTCATTCTTAAAAAAAGCGATCCGAATAATTGGGAAATTGCATAGTAGAGAGTCGTGTATGCAAGCTTTCAAAAACCTAAAACTGTTGATATTGCCCTGCCTCTAAATTTTAGAGATCTGACTTTTTTTAATCTAAATGTAACACCATGAGAGGTAGTGACATACACTCATGTAACTAGAGGCAGGAACAACTACCGAACTGGGGCACACAGGACGGTATTGTTTGAACGTTTGTCTTCCCAGGCAGGAGTTCTCTTTCTTAACAGATTACCAAATTTAAAAAAAAAAAATGCCCCAATGCCAAAGGCATTCAAAGCTCGTCTGAAATCAACTTCAGTCGCAAACGCTTTTTACAACTCAAACGAGTTTATGGCATTAAATTGGGAGACCCTCGATTGGCAGACTGACTAGGCACTAGAGATGGACAATTCGAATGAACGAGAGAGTGTGACGGCAAGAGAATTTTGTGGTAGTGTATGGAAAATTTTAGCTCTCTAAATTTGACTATTCCGATACATTACCTGTAAAAATGTCTTATGACATAAAATATTCATTATTATTAGGTGTCGAGGACCATTCTAATAAATTTTGAGGAATTAGTAAACTCCAAGAGATCTTTATCGGTTATGACAAATTATTGCAGGTTAGACTCTTGCTATCGGATACATAAAGAAACGACGTTATACTGTGCATTGCTTGTTTTTAAATTCATTCCCTAAATAATAAAGAGGAATACTTAAAGTTAGAGTACAAACTTAGTTCCAGTTCTATTTGTGAATATGGTTTTACACAGAAAGTTTTAATATTTACGATATACATCCAGTAGTGTAAGTTTTAGTTTTTAATATTCGATAGAAGACTCAATGTTATGTTTAAAGTAGATTAGGTCATTTCAATCCCAAAATCAATACTGGTGAGCTTTATCCAAGTGGCCGTTGTACCTATCGTCCAATTTAACCGCTGTCTCTCACTTTACGCAATACAGGAACAATCGAAATGGACAACAATTGCTTTATGAATAGGGTTTGGACAAGGATACAATCTTTATAACATTTAAAAGAGTTGCTTACAAAGACTAATATCCTTAATGATTCGTACTTTCATTTTTCAAAATATTTTTTGATGAATGAACTTTTGTGTGTTTTCTGGCAAATGGTCCAGAATGCTGGTATTGGTGATGGAGATTACGATTTTCGAAATCATATCAAAAATTAGTGTTGCCCCTCTTAAGCGTGTTACACTACCAAGACTAGAATTGTGTGACGCGCACCTCTTAGCCCAGCTGGTTAGATATTGCGCTGAACAATTAGGTAAACATTTTACCGTAGACTCTCTGTCATTTTGGTGTGACTCTACTGTTACACTTTCTTGGTTACAAACTCCCCCTTCCACATCAAGACTGATGTAGTGGTGAATAGTGTAGGGCAAGCAAATGAACGCACGCCAGGTCAGCTGTACGAGAGCACCGCGTGACGTGAGCCGACCACCCGTCCCCTCTATGATGGAGCCCGCACCTCCAGTGCCGTGCCTACTCCAGGCGGAACCCTGGTCAGCCCTGCCGTCCAGGTGTTTTTACTTCTTAATTAAGCGGCTCCACGGTCCTCTCTCGTTTAAGTGTTGTTTTAAGTAGCTCTTATGTGTTTGGTTTTTTTGTTGAACTTGTGCGTAAGTTCAAGGCGGCCGGGGTTAATATGTGCTATATTTATTCAGTAAAGCAGGTTTTAGTTTTTAATGTTTAGTAGAAGACTTCTTGTTATCTTTAAATTAGTTTAGGGCAACCCCTATGCCAAAATAAATACTGTTTAGGTTATCCAAGTTACCGTTGTACCTATTGTATGATTTAACAGTCGTCTCTCATTGGTGAACACATAGCGTATTCCCATCTGTCTGCCTGTTTGTAGTCCAGGAGCGCCCCACAGACGCCCGTAAGAGCCGTTCTGGAGACATGGTCCGGTTGCGGTCGCTCATCCCTTTGTTCTCGCTGTAGTGGAAGTGATGCCCCGGTTCTTTATCCCCTACTCGTATTCATTGTATAGTGTCTCGAAGCTCCCATCGGAGGTGACATGGTCCGATTGCAGTAGCTTATTCCTAGTGATGGTTCCTCTCTATACATATTCTTACCCCGATGCCACTGAAGATGGAATGAAAAAGCAGCAGCTTCCAGATGAAAGAGGGCTCAGATCGGTGACATTCATGAGTATAGCGCCGGGTTTACAAACATCACACCCTCTGGTAGTAGGGCTCACCAGTATCCGCATCATGCTTCTTATGTGTTCGCCGGGGGTTCTTACTCTCTAGAATCAAATTTTTAAAGCTCACAATTTATACTAAGTTTTTAGTTATTAGTACTTTATATTATTCCAATTTATTACGTTTTTATGGCACACATCCTTTCTTTATTTCCTTATCGATTGGTGAATGATGTGGCTGTTGCGGGTTTAAGATCTTCCTCCGAGAGAGGGTTGAATCTGTTATTTTATTTCAGGCAGAGCGTTCCTCTTGTTCATTACAACGGTCCATATAACACTCTTCTTATCTGTATATTGTAGCCATCTAGACATTTGCCTCTATCGTTTATAAGGCAGTTAAGATATCCCTATAGGACTACTATAGTTGTGTTTAATCTTGAAACCAGCTTTCGAGTTTCTGAGATTTGGGAGTGCTAACAGTTAATTTCCATAATGTACTTTGGTGAATCTTTAGAGGAACTGGAAAAAAGTACCTATTACATAACTTTCAATAACCACATATCTTAAATCAGTGATCAGTGTATTTGTTTTTTTTCAGATATGGGTTTTCTATTCTGATATTTTTCTTTCCGCCTTTGATTTTATACGCAAGAGATTTTTGTGGGGTGTTAGACCAAGATCGAGCCACTTGGGAGTTAAAGAGAGTTCTCATCCTCACATTGGATGATTGTAGAGGCAGAGTTTTGTGGTCCGTATAGCTTCTGGAACGAGAGGCCTGGGTGTATTCTCGCAGTTTCGATGTGGACAGTGGTTGATTGTAGGCGCAGTGTTTTGCGGTCCGTATAGCTTCTGGAATGAGAGGCCTGGGTGTATTCTCGCAGTTTCGATGTGGACAATGGTTGATTGTAGGGCAGTGTTTTGCGGTCCGTATAGCTTCTGGAACGAGAGGCCTGGGTGTATTCTCGCAGTTTCGATGTGGACAGTGGTTGATTGTAGGGGCAGTGTTTTGCGGTCCGTATAGATTCTGGAATGAGTGGCCTGGGTGTAGTCTCGCAGTTTCGATGTGGACAGTGGTTGATTGTAGAGGCAGTGTTTTGCGGGCCGTATAGCTTCTGGAACGAGAGGCCTGGGTGTATTCTCGCAGTTTCGATGTGGACAGTGGTTGATTGTAGAGGCAGTGTTTTGCGGTCCGTATAGCTTCTGGAACGAGAGGCCTGGGTGTATTCTCGCAGTTTCGATGTGGACAATGGTTGATTGTAGGGGCAGTGTTTTGCGGTCCGTATAGCTTCTGGAACGAGAGGCCTGGGTGTATTCTCGCAGTTTCGATGTGGACAGTGGTTGATTGTAGGGCAGTGTTTTGCGGTCCGTATAGATTCTGGAATGAGAGGCCTGGGTGTAATCTCGCAGTTTCGATGTGGATAGTGGTTGATTGTAGACGCAGTGTTTTGCGGTCCGTATAGCTTCTGGAACGAGAGGCCTGGGTGTATTCTCGCAGTTTCGATGTGGACAGTGGTTGATTGTAGGGGCAGTGTTTTGCGGTCCGTATAGCTTCTGGAACGAGAGGCCTGGGTGTATTCTCGCAGTTTCGATGTGGACAGTGGTTGATTGTAGGGGCAGTGTTTTGCGGTCCGTATAGCTTCTGGAACGAGAGGCCTGGGTGTATTCTCGCAGTTTCGATGTGGACAGTGGTTGATTGTAGGGGCAGTGTTTTGCGGTCCGTATAGCTTCTGGAACGATAAGCCTCGGTGTAGTCTCGCAGTTACGTTGTGGAGACTGTACTGATTGAATTGTTTCTGAATGTAGACTATAATTATTACTTTGCTTGATCATGGACTTGATAAGTCCTACCTGTAGACCTATACGTTTTTCCCGAGAATCTAAATTTGTAGTTTCAAAATTTCTTCATTTTAGTAATCCATTTCGACTCATGCTGCAGTAATAAATTCTTTTTATAATTGTCAAAATTAACATTTCTTTCATTTTAGCAACAGAGTTAATAAAATATTTCTACTTTTTCCAGGGATTTGTCATGAACTCAACAATTTTGTCTTAAAGAGCTTTCGAACATTTCTTTGTTTCCAATGCTTTGATGTAAATCAACTGTGATCACTTTGACACCAACCTGAGATGGAATTTGTTCATAAGCCATTGTTCTGTGAGACTGAATCCTCAAGTTGTTACTCTCCCTCGAATTGGAAGACTAGATATGGAAATTTACGTCACGACTTTGACGGTCATTGTTTGTTTAAATGACGATGATTTTACATATCTGACGGTTCGTTTTAAGCGAGTCCTTCGTATAAAATATGATGTTGTAATTCATATTTGTAATTCCACATTTTAACATTTTAGATAACCTCCTATCGATTTAAAAATTATAGTGTTTTTCAGAATAAAATCTTAAATAGAACCCCAGGCTGTATACTTCATACAATTTAAATCGTCTATTGACTCCTTGAGTATTAATCCAGCACTGTATAGTGCGTATATAAGTCCTATTCCACTACAGTCATAAAGTGAATCTTGGCAAGAAAATGTGAAACCATTTATTGTATAGCTGCACTTTGATTGTAATAGCTCTCATAACATAGACACAGTGACGTCGGTGTGTCGCCGTTTGTATATCCAACTCTCTGTAGCAGAGGTAAGACGTCGTAAATATACCAAAAAAGATTCAATGTTTTAATTTATTTCAAACTGTTGTTTCAATAAACCGTACTTTCTCAGACGACATGCAATAATGTTTGAGAACGACAGCCACGGCGGGTCTCGCCCCGCCGACACCAGGGACACAACAACGTATTAGTGACCAGAGAGGTCAGGCTAATGTTTTATGGGTTAGAACGAATTTTATGGGCTGTACGTGCGAGGCAGCAGGAGCTGGAAAACACGTGTGGGCTGTAAAATATCCAGCCGGCGGTGAGCCGTCTTGGTCACTGCTACTGGAATTTTAGCGATACCCTCTGCGAGTGAGAAGATTGTACAAATATATTTATGTTGTAATGTGATAGGATTATATCATATTAATATCAATAATATGTAATAATTCGAAAATAGTACAATATGACGAATAGACTGATACGATTTTATATGATGCCAAATTCTCTTTTAATTCTTGAATTCTAATCACACAAAAATAGTACGTGAGGATTTGCTTTTTGTACATGAATATCGGTAGGCACTATTTATTAGACAATAATTCATGTGAATTCGTGTGAGTTGATATTAGCACACATATTTAAGCATTTTTTTTATATCCGTAGTCTATTTATTTAAATTTTAGTAAATTATAACATAGCTGTAGGCTATAATAAGAATATCTAATTTTAATTATTTAGATTAATATTCGTATCACAATTTCCATAGTTAAAAAACCATATATAATTTTCTATAACATATTCAACATTTTAAGGTGTACGCGATTTTAGGTATGGAAAATACACGTTTTTGTAAGATTCATAGTTATTTAACATTCCTGAAATTTTTTTGATCGCTGCATCTAAATTAAAAGGATTTCATATATGAAAATTAGGCAATCTTGTAATGAGTTACAAATACAAGCGGGTGAAGATAAAAATGTAAAATGTTTACAGTATTTACAAGTTTTAAATCTTCATTTATGAGTCGAAAGAATTAAATGTTTTTATTAAATAAAATTTAAGGAAGGTAATTGTTTATAAATATTAAATTCTTTAAATATTTTGACTTTATTTGAATAACAAACACGCCATTCCATGAAGCCATAACTCGTGTAGTGTAGTGAAAGGTTAAATAAAGCAAACTCTCGTCATTCCCATAGAATCAACCCACAGATGATTTTTTAGTTATTTCGTTGCTCTTATGAGAAAAAATACAAAGCTAGTGTTTATGATAGTTTTGGGTCCTATTTAATGTTTATATCGAATAAAAATCAAAATTACTGGCATCTAAAAAAGATATATCTAATATTCACATATGTATTTCACAAAATTATTTGAAACTATATCAAATTAATCTGAATATATGATTCTTGTTTAAAATTATATTTATAAATCATAAATTTATAATATCTTTAAATACATATACCGATACTTTAAATATATTTGAAGTTTCATTTTGATAAAACAAATGGAATAAAATATTTGTGTATTAGGTTATTTTTTACAAACTCTTGATATATTCGTTAGATCTAAGTGTCAGGCTATTAAATGATGACTAAATTATTACACGTTTTATTAACATTTATTTATAGAAAAAAAAAATTCTAAAAATGTGACTGTGGTAAATAAAACATTTTCCTAAACTATATCGATATCTGTTTCAAACGTTCGAATTTGACATGATACGTCCTAAAACAGTTTTTTAAAGTGTCGTGTTGCATTAGAAGAATGGTGTTTCTGAACAGGTGATGTTTTATTAACATCTATACTGGGTTTTTCTAGTGAACAAAAAGTGGTCCTTCTTGTCATTTCTCAACATTTCAAAATGTTTTACATGAAGGGCTACACTAGGATTGTCTCAACATGAGTGTTTAGATATAGCATACAGTAATATCCCATCGAAATCCAAAAGAGTAAGTGATTTATCATGCACCATTTTGTGTACTATCCAGGCATTTTAAAGATATGTGTCAAGAACTCGCATGAAAATTTACTAGAATGATTTTTTGCCTTTTATATTTACGTTGTATTTAGACCCTAACTATTACGTCTTAGTCTTTTTTTTGTCCTTAGTTGAATATAAACTCGCGTTTATAGAAACGCTTTCGAACAACGAGTAAACTTAAATTGAGTTTTCCCAGTTTGATACTATAAATTATTAAAATATAACCCTCAATTATAATTTTAAGTTTAAGCATTTCAGTATTATGTATTTATTGCTGAATATCTCCATCAGTCCATCTAAGCGTATTCCCAAAAAAGTGTTTGAATTTATGGGTTTTAGTAGATAAATTTAACATTGTAGTTTATACTGTTTAAAAGTGTATTGCTACAGACAGACTGATGCACAAATATTTAGAATAATATTGCACATTCAACATTTCTAAATTCATGAATGCATTTTCATTAATTCTATTATAATTTTATGGAAGACTTCATTATTAGGATATACATAGTTTTCTTAATCACCTCACTAACGAGCTACAAAATTAGTCGTTTAATTCAGATTTTAGTCTATTAATTTTCTTACCAAGGAAACATCTACATGAATGACACAAAATCTTAAAATAAACTACAATTTATTTGTTTTATTAACACGCAAAAATTTTAAGTTACGTTTGCGGTATATAAAGAAAACTATTTCATATAAAAATAAATTAAAGAAATTTGTACATATAAAGAGATTGGTGTCATACTTCTTATTACCTGCTGTAAAACATATACGCAAACTCGATTTCTGTCTACCGTAGAGGAATGCAGGTTCACGATCATTATTACATCAGAGTGCCGCAGCGAGAGTGAGACATTTATCGCTCACTTCACTAGTTACTAAATTACCATTAGGTTACTACGCTGAGGTTGACTTTGTATTAATTAATTAAGTAGACTTATCTTAAGTGCAGAACACGAAATATTTGTCTAAATGTGCCCTAACCAGGGGACGTGACATGGGTATGAGACTCGAGGCAGAGATATCTACCGTACTGGAAAGAACAGAACGGTAGTTTATGAGTACTTACCCTTGCTTTGCAGGCAGGTGTTCATTTTATCAACATATTGACAAATTCTATGAAAAACAATCAAACGCCCAAGGCGCCATAAGCTCGTTTGAAGCGCTTTCTGGTGTCAAATGCATTCTACAGCGTTGACCAATTTCTGGCGTTTAACTGGGAGACCGCCCAATTCGTTGGACTCCAGCTCTGGAAGTGAGTTAAGATTGGCGAAGTATGAATTAGACTTGAATGTGTGAACAGTATGAAAGTTTGGACGTGGTGGTAATGTGGTGTGAGAGTTTAAAGCTTAGAATAAATTATGACGTTTTCCATACAATGTGCAATTGTCATGAGTAATCAAATATTTGATTTTATATAAGACGATTATATTTCAAATATCAATATGAATGAGCCAAATGTTAAAGTATTTTACCATCAATTTATGTAATCTTTATTATTTCATTTTATTTAAATTTTTATTATATTAGCAAATGAAATGTATACTTTATTAAAATATATTATTTAATATTGTAGATATATCTAAAAAACATTAGCTACAGACCGTGCACTTGTTTTTTTACAAACTAAAGAATTAACAACACTTTCTTTTAACAGTTCAGAGTGTCATGTATTACACGAATGTACATATTATTTTAGTTTCCCCTGTATTACATTCTTAGTCTGAACCAGAATTACGCAAAGTTTTCATATTGGTATAACTCAGCTCAACTACGTGTATATAATGCCATTGGGGGGGACTACGCCTTTTCCATTCTGTAGTTTTTTGTAAATGTGTTATGTTTTAATAATAAAATATGTTATTGGTTCAGAATAACAGGTTTATATTTATCCGATTTACTATTACTTATATGTTTTTTTATGCTTTAAAACGGAAGTAGAAAGAAATAAACTACTTTTAATTTATATATATATATATATATATATATATATATATATATATATATATAAAACAACTACTAACCAGTTACTACAATCATTTATTTCAAATCATATCACCCACAATTTCGGATAGTGGTAGACGATATTCTATTATTACTCTACCCTCTATCTGGATTTTCACTTAGATAACACGAGGTTACTCTTGTATTTTTATAGAGCAAAATATAAAGTCATAAACATGATTATAGAACCAATGGAAACATTAGCATATAAGAAAGCGTGAACTACATTTTTGTTGTTGCCACAATGTTGTAATATAATTGACTGCTGTGATTCCAGTTTGTTTTTGTTACGCCGGTATTCCACATGGTATTCTTTGTACGCTAGACGCCATCTGTACGGCGAGTGTCATTCATTGTAACTACTGTCTTATTCGGTACTATATATTGTAATATCTTTATCTAGTGTTTAAGTTACATTTTCTAATAGTGCTAAGGTGTATGTAAATATATTTTTTACCGAAATAAAACACAAAAAGACGTTTTTTTTTCTTTTTGCGTTACAATATTTTTATTTCATCTGCAATATGTTTCGACCTAATGTAACGAATATTATGTTCATTAGAAGATATAATTATAAAATTTATTAGCTGATTTTAGATTTTTAAACAGTTCTCTTCCTCTTTTAGTATTTATGAAGCTATATAAATCGCATACACATATTTATTTATAAACAAAAATCTTTTTCTTTGTGAAATTTTCACATTCCTATTTTTTATGCTCGCGCAGTTAGGCATCACGGATGTGGCGAAATCGTTCTCAGTATATCTCCCGATAACATTAGATTTTTATTATTTATTGAATTCTGAGTGACATATGAGCAAATTTTAGGCCTCTCATTGAGCACTGTATTTATAGTTTGTGATAAATTCAGTGTAGCGTTTTTAGTCTGTGTTTTTTATTGACGTTCCCGAGACATAAGACGTAACCTTAGAATAGGAAACTGTGCAGAGTGCCAAGGTTATAAGTAGTAAACAACTTAGGGTATCCTGTTGTGATTCTAGTAAGGACTTCCATGGCACAGGTGTCAAGATGATCAGGGCAGATTTGGACAGCCTAATGAGTGAGGGGAGTGTGTGATCCTGGCAGTGTCACTCGTAGGACCAGCTTGAGATTGGACTGTTGGGCTAATGAAGGTAGTCTCTCGCTTGTATATGTGATTGCTTAAATAAGAAAACTTTCCTCTAGCATAAACCGTCTGCTAGAGATTTAAATAACTTATATGAAGTCCTGAATTATTTAGGAAGAGGTCCTTAATTATGAAGTCCTGAACATGTGAAGGAATATTTTTAACTAGTTGAATCAATAAGTGAAGCATTAAAAAAAAAGGTAGAGGTATTGGCAAGTAGAATTGATGAACTGAGCAGTACTCTAGGAGAAATACCGCAGACATCCAGAGTGAAACATGACAGTGATGGTGTGTTAAGTACTGTGAATAATGTTGGTAAAGACTAAGATATAGAAATAACATATTCAATGGTTGACGTCTGCCACTCCTCGAAGAATAGACCTCGGATACATCAACGGGATACATTGGAAAAGTTTGTCAGGCGATTTGATGCGGAGCAGTTGTTGGCAAAGCCGCGCCTAAAGATAGTCTTATTTGCAAAACACACCTTCCCACTGACATTCCGATCTATATTAATCAGTACCTTCATCTACCAAACGGAAGCTACTCTCCATAGCTCGTGAAACCAGGAGTAGATATAACTGCAAGTGGCTATTGGTCAAAGGAAAAAGAATTTTCGTAAGGAAGGAAAATCAAAAGCCTGTAAAGTTATAAAGTGCCGGCTCACCTCAATAATTAGTAAGGTATGCGAATTGAAATAATTTAAAATGTTCTAGAACTATCATTAAAATATCTATTTATGTAGAATTTGCGTTATTGTCTTATTATCGTTTTTAATTGAAGTTGCAACTTGGAAAAATATACCTAAAATAATAATTTTTCCGGAAATATGGATTAAAGAGTATGAAACTGAACAATATAAAATTTCGAACTACAATCTTTATATAAAATCAAATGAAAGTCGTAGATTTGGTGGAGTAGCTGTCCTTTCAGCTGAAGTAATAGAAATAGTATGAGTTAAAAACATACATTTAAAGAAGATTTCTAAGATTTTGTAAAAATCTCTTAATAGCTGGTGACATAATTTTGAACCTGCTTCAAAGTAATTATATAACACATGAATATATAATTATTGTGTTTTAATGCTAACAATGTACTTCAGCCAACCTAATTAATTCTTCAACCCCAATATAAGAACAGTCTGAAGTTAGAATTGGTAATGTACTTGCAAAATTAAGGAATTGAATTAAGTACCTACTAATTGACAACTCAATATTAAAAAAGCAATGTAACATATATACATAAATCACTGTATGACAGCTGTGTAGCTATGTGTCATGGTGGGGGGGAGTGGCAACAGCTGACGCCTTGTCGGTCAAGGTCGCGGTCCTTGGCTTACCGCACGGATCTACAAGATACAACTCAGTGAATAATATTGAGTACATATACAAACATATGCGTTGCATTCTTTTAATATTTCTTATAGATAATTAATTGACAATTATGAATAGACAATGCGAAGAGGAAATTAAACTAAAAAAAAAAACACAAAAAGATATTAGGTTGAACCCATGAAATTACATTGATACTTGCTATCGAATACAATAATGCATTGTTATTAAGAGTTATAAGCTGGATATATATATATATATATATATATATATATATATATATATATATATATATATATATATATATATATATATATCATAAAAAACATATTATATATATTTATTATATATATATATATATATATATATATATATATATATATATATCATATAAAAATAATAATTATATTAAATAATATAATAATCTCAAATATATATTATTTTAGATTATTAGAAACAGTATCAATGTAATGACCATAATTTTAAAGTTCACCAGACCTTTAAAATACGAATTTACAGTATAGATTTAATCACCATTATAAGAGGGTTAAATTTGCTTAGAGTAGTACGCCTAAGTGAAAAGAAGTGCTTCCTAAGTGTGTGCAGTGAGGTCGGTATCGTCTCAGAGTGGTTTTAAATCTCATATTTAGAATTTACTTATTTTTCCATGATTCATCTATAAAAATGTATGACACTTTTATCCATGCTATAACTTTCAGATTGAGTGCCACGGTTTTAGTTGTTTTTAATAATTTAAATACAGACAACATAGGGGTTTAATTCAGGGAAAGTGCAATAGTAATGTCTAGGGAAGAAATGTGATGTATCGATACAATCTGGTGCTCGCAGGTCAACAGTAACTGAGTGCAATGAACAACACAGCGGTGTACACAGTGACTATACCACACAGAACACATCAGAAAAATAGAGTTCACACGTCTAGAGAGGGAAGCCTGGCGAGTACTGGCGTTCCCTAACAAAACATAACTGTCGGTCGACTGTGAGTCATCGTAGTCAATGAATCGCCGTATGTATTCATTCTAGAAGTGCAGTTAAAATAATAAACACAAGAAACCTCGTCGATGTTGTGGTTTAGAAGCAGCACATTATACTATGCAGTTAATTTGTTCACAGCTATATCACTATAATGACCAAGGACCTAAACAAAACCATATATCATGTTAACAAAAGCTTTAAGCAGTAAATAATTCTCATCAAGAATTCATTATTATAGAAAGACACTTAATCACTCATTATACACCCATCGAGCAAGAAATCGTCTGTTTAAAATATTAATATTATTATGTCAATAGTTCTGAGCTGCAACTTCTGCAAATTTGAAATAATTGGTGCATGTTTTCACGAATTCCAGGTGGTGGTATATGAAACCACTATAATAGTTTCATTTCATGCCATTAAATAGGCTTCATAGTGTAACATATTTACCAACTATCATTTTTGTGACATGACTAGATTATATATTTTTATGCTTGTTTTTAAAGAGATTATATCAAATGTTTGTCTTTAATTTATTCATAATGATTAAAATATGCTATAAGTATAGTTAGTCTCATTTTAGGCCAGTATTTGAAAAGACTAATGCTTTATACGGTTTTTAAAATAAGTTATTTCCAGTTTCCTGTAGAGTTATGCTACATTACAAACATATGTGTATCATGTATTTAACATAGGGTAGAATAGAATGCATTATTGTTTATTGACATATTACAAGTACAATGATTCCAACATGTTCATAACGTATAACATTCATATACGTTACTTTTAATATCTTCAGAGCAGTTTATTGGGAGTGTAAAACTTCCAATTATATTATCTGGGTAACCTCTGTGCTCCAACAGGGATTACAAACAAGACTGAAGTGATGTTACATTTACGATTACAATTTCAATACTGTGAATGTAAAAAAGTGTTAAATGAAATTCAAATTAGATAAACAAATTAATTGTGTTTTAATAATATAATGTTTATATGGAACAGTTGAGTACATTTTGACAGATTCTTTATATCAATAACATGTGTTTGCAGCAATGCATCTCTTATGAGAACTTCAGAGGCCAGTGAGGCGGTGCACTGTGCTCAGAGAGAAAACCCATTTCTTACTGCGCATTAAAGGCACAAGATAAACCAAGGTACAAAATATTATTTCTCCATTTTTAAGGCTTTTCCTGGGAATTAACGAGTCTGTAACCAGTCAGGACATATCCTTATGTATATATGAGATGTACGCAGAGTGTTCACAAAGGTTTTCACAAACTACTGTGGCTGATATTATTCGTCGTTTCAAACAAAAGGTCTGTATAAACATATGTTGAGAAATGTCTTTTAGGCGCTAGCAACCATGATGAATTAAAAATATTAATACTAAAACTAGTTAAGCTAAAAAATCAAATTTTGGTACATAGTTTTGATTATAAAAAATAAAAGTAAAAAATGCTATTAACAAAATGGCGTCTGTTAACACTTTTAAAGTTAATTAATCAAATAAAAACCAGTACAGTTATGAAAAACTTACTAGGCATTCACTGTTTTAAGCACTTCACTAGAACTACAACAGTACTTTTTTAAACAACATATTGCAACAATTCGTCAACGCATAAGGATATGAGATACTTGTGCACAAGCCAGAAGTAGAAACCGCTGATACCTCAATACTGTGACATGTTTACACCTATAGTTCAATAGTTGGTATCAAGTAAACCTTTTTACTATTGAGGAATCTTTTTATTTGACTTTAAAAAGTTTAAACAGGCGTTATTTTGTTAGTATAAAACTATATAACGCAATTAATTAGAAAACATTTCTCTTATATTTTTCAACCAATGTGCAAAATTTGGTTTATTTAACTCAACTATTTTTATAGATAATAAGATTTAATTTAAAAATTGGCGGCCAGCGGTCCTAAACACTATGTTTATATGAAATTATTTGTTCTAAATGAGTAATACCATCACCCACTGAAGTCTGTTGAAAACCTTTCGTGATCACTCTGTATACATATGTAGGATAGTATATTACCTTATAAAACTTTGATTTTTGAAATAATTAATCTATTCATGTAAAATAATGCATCAGATTTATTTAGAACCATATTTTATGTTAGTTAATATATTGAGTTGCTCAAAGTAAATTGATTAGTTGTTTTTTGTGCATTTTTGTATATTTTTTATGCTACAGTCAATAACTGCATCGGCCTAGAATGAATTAAAATTTTTAATTTGGAACTAGACTTTAAGATAATTATCACTTTGGCAATTAATAAATCTGAGACATGTACTTGTTCGAATATTAAATGGTGTGGTTAATGGTTTCTGTAAGAGTTTGAATATTATCTTTCAACAGTCGTGCTGATATTGAGTGCCATGAAGGTGCCAAGCTTCTCCTTATAATTTTCGTGATATAACAATTTATTGCTTTGGTAATATTTCTAAGATAATGCTATTAAAACAAATGAAGGGAAATACTGTAACTTCTCTCATACGAAATCCAATAGTAGATGTTGGCAATGGTTTATGCAGTTTGTATTCATTACCACGAAGTGAACTTGGTTTGTGTCTAATTGTATGTAATATGTATAAGGTAATGTTGCAATAAACTGAATGTTTCTAAAAAATGGAGATGAGCCCTTAAAACATATAAATATACAGGTATTTAAAATTAGCTATCGTATTGTGTTTAACAAAGTTTCTCCTACAAGTTCATGACGAAGTCAGATCTCTGTTTTATGTGTGAAATTTTAAAAAGCTTATTCTAAATTAATACTTAAACTAAATATATTTACCTAAGTCAAGGTCAGATTGATGATGGTTATTTGGTAGTAAATCCAAATGATACTACATTTTATTATTTAGGTAAATAGTAACTAAGCTCCAAGGTGTACCCTCTGTATTGAAAATAGTCTTGAAGTCTACCGTATCATTACTAATTTGGAGCTAATATTATACTTTTGTCCTTGAGATTAAGATCAATGTCGTTATCTTGATATTCACTTGAAAGTCTAATTTCAAGACATGCGCTTGATTTAATAACCAGTGCGCCATTGGAATTCAGGTTAACAAGCCCCTAATCAACCTCTTTACGTGATAAAAATCTAATATTAAAATTAAAAGGTGAACTAAAAAAGAATCCCATAGTACAATTTCAGATTCGTCTGACTACTCGTTTGTTTAGTTTATAGAACTGGACTCTCGGCTGAAGTCTTGCTTGCACGCGCCGAAAGCACTTCCGTAACCCAAGTAAACTCTGTGGACGTCATTAAAGCAGTAGGAACACTATCCGTAGATACGCCCAATTCCCCAGCTCAGCTAGGATCAGGACTGACCACACTGCCCTCGGTTGATTCTCCAGGCTCGCTACCATTTATACTGGACGGAAGATCACTCGTACCTGTATCTCGGCTCGCCACTGAAGGTTTGCACTTCTTCCTGCAGAAAAATTATTTCCAGATTGGCAGCCTCGAGTTTAATAGTTAGACTTTGAATCTTGTCCACAAGCGAAGATTGGGTGTATCGTAGTTCTTGGACCTTGATTTTGTGGTGGTACCGGTTAATCTTTGCCTTTTTAGAAACATTTTGTTCGTTTCAGTAAAGTTAATCCCAGAAGCAGGAGACGATGGCCAGACGGTGATGAATATAAAGATTGTACGAAAATGGATTATTTCCTGTATGAACATTTTCATGGCTCAAAATTTTAGTTTTTCAAGCATTGTTTAACTGATGCTCCACACGATTTTGCTAAGGACCTTCGTGTGATATTCCTACCCTTCAGGGTGTAGGACTTTCTGTATTCATGTTTACCAAGCAGTAAACATGGTTTGCCTTAGACCGTTTGTTTGTAACATGTCATATTTACAGGGGGTTTAAATAAGGCATTTATTAGTTTTTTGAGAGGAGAATATTTTTTACTTAATGACATGTTATGATTTTTATTTCTTCCACCTACAATTATACTACAGTAGCTCAACACCATCGCGGGAGACGTCAGCTGGCGGGGTCCGGCTCGACCGGGTAAGACGCGGAGTTTCAGGATACATCCGCCAGCTGACGTCTTATTTCGCAAATTCTTTGCTGTTTTACGCTGGCTGTTGGGAGTATTGTATATTTTGCCTACCTTAAACAAAAGGGACGATTTAGATAAGGCTAACGGTACTGGGGGTGATAAAGATACGCCTGTACCATTGTCAACAGAAACTCGACCTACGGCCACACTTAATGTTCCCACTAGGCAACCGGAAACAATAAAAGATAAATCCCCAACGGAAAATGACCCATATGTTGGATGGATCTATCGCTTAGACAAAACCCAACTATGCAAAGAATTATTAAAATACAATCTTGATAGTGAGGGAAAAGTTGACGAATTAAGAAAACGATACGTAGCATATTTACGGTCGGATAAATTAACGACTTCAGAGCGTGAGGTCGAGAACGAAAATAATAGGATGGACTATGCGGGCGTACTAGGAGGCAATCCCGTATCTCACACCCATAGGGTACTGAGCAGCAACGAGCAAAACGAAAGCATGGCTCTTCGTGAAATTCTTGGACTCCCCCCTAACGCTGACAGCAGAACCCTAAGAGAAATGATTTTATCATTAAAAACCACTAGAGAATCCCAGCCTTCAGCTAATCGCACGATGGAAACTCCACACACAAACGTAGTACATAGCCACCAATCGATGTTACCGAACTATTCACTTCCGACGTATACACAAACGAATCCGGTCGGACTACAAAAACGACCAGGTTGTTTCGATCTGCAGAATGACTCGCCTAACTTATGCAACCTAGTAAGGAAATGGAATCTTCGTTTTGACGGAGTGAAAGGACCGATCTTGTTCCTAGAGAGATTGGATGAGCTACTCGACGCGTACGGCATTGAACGAAACGACATCCTTATAGCCTTGCCAGAGATTTTCCAAAACTCTGCACTCCTGTGGTATAGGAACAACAAGGACTTATGGAACAATTATGTGGATTTTCGGAGGGACTTTGAAACACAGTTTCTTCCTCCTGGATACAAGCAAAATCTTGACGACGAGATCCGGAAGCGTACACAAGGTCAAGAGGAGCAATTTAAAGACTTTGTCGTGGCTTTAATGACATTAATGCGCAGAAGGGGGTCGTTAACACTAGACGAAAAACTCAATATTTTATATTCAAACATGCGTCCCGAGTATAAACTTACGATGAAACGACAAGAATGTAGGACCATATCGGATATGATTCACCAGGCTGAGCAGTATGAAGAATATTTGAGGGACCGAAACACTTACCGGCCTCCTCCACTGCCATCACTCGCCCTGGTGCCAGAGACGGCATACTGTGCGAAGAAGAAGTTTGATAAATCTCACGAAGCGTCTGCGGTTAGCGAGAACGGCGTTACAAAGACAAAACCCGCTCAAATAGAAAACAAAATGAGTTGCACCATTCATGGCGAGGCGAACCACACGCAAAGACGGACGACAGAAACCAAAATTGTCAAACCTAACGTTCAAAAAGATAAACGTGAGCTTAACGTGAGGTTCCAAACCCCAGTTAACACGGTGAGGCGTATACGCGACGACACCATATGTTGGAACTGCGAAAAAAGGGGGCATTTTTTTCGAGAATGCCAGATGCCCAAGACCTTAAGGTGTTTTTATTGTAAGCGACAAGGTATAGCAACTACCGCTTGCAATTGCCTGACGGGAAACGGTCGGTGGACTCAGCCGAGAAGGGGTCACCTGAGTCCCAACCGAAGAAATTAAGAACGACCCCAGAAGACTGGCAGAGTTGGCTTCGCACAATAGCGAATTTTTCTGGATCAGTACAGAGCAGCAGAAACATGGACAGCAGACCACACATCGAAATAGAAATCTACGGTAGCATATTTTCTGCTCTAATAGATACTGGAGCAACGATTTCGATGGTGGGAAAGAGACTAGCTGAGCTTTTGAGAAGAAACGGAAATGTACCATTTAGACGCCCGATGAAAATCCGGATGGCTGATGGCTCACAGACATCGTTAGAAGAATATTATACGTTCGAAGGCTTGATCTCCTATAGAGATACGACGCATACGTTCGAGGCACTTTGCGTGCCGTCACTTACTTCGGACCTGATAGTTGGTGTCGATTCGATTGAATCGTTGGGGTTGTTGACATATGATTTCCCTCCCAAGACGCGACATGAACATAATATCTTCTTAAAGAAGAGTGATGTAGGGGATGTTGGCGGATTGAATCAGCTTTCAGAAGATGAACAAGAGGTCTTAGAAACATTTCTAACAGAGGAGTTGCCTAAATTTAATGATGTTAGGAATAAAACAACACTAGTTGAACACAATATTCGCTTGATCGATAATACACATATTAAACAAAGAAACTATACGAGAAACCCGGTATATGAGCAACAAATTGAACATATAGGATCGTTTGCGGCTGAAAATTTTTCAGCTCAGAAAAGAGGGCAGATAAACAGGAGACCACTCCAGGAAGAAATTACGGATGAATCCAATGGTGTAGGGATGGTTGATAGGAACCTATGGTATAAAATGCTATACAAGATGGCCACAAAGGGTGACTCAAATCTAATTATAAAAGATGGGAACCTCTATCGTCGAATAGTAGTAAAAGGAAATAACGGACGCAGACAAGCCCACTGGAAAATGTGTGTTCGCGAAGAAGACCGCCAGAAAGTACTGCAAGAAAATCACGATAAAGAAACTGCAGGTCATTTAAGTGTTAGAAAAACTGCCTTAAAGCTCTCCCAGTGTTATTACTGGCCAGGGTGGTTTCGTGACGTAAAGGCATACGTAAAAAAATGTCTGATATGTCAACGATATAAAGTTGAACAAACGAAGCCCGCCGGGAAAATGTACTTTCGTAAGCCACAAGGTCCGTGGTATACGGTTACCGCAGATATAGTGGGCCCCTTGCCACGATCGAAGAGTGGAAATCGGTTTATACTAGTATGTCAAGATTACTAAAGCAAGTGGTTAGAACTTAGTCCACTTAGATCGGCCACGGCGAATAATGTGGTAAAGAATTTCAAAGAAATGATTTTGTTCAGATACGGTGCACCCAGCGTTTTAATAACCGATAATGGGTCACAATTTGTTTCGAAAATTTTTCGGGATCTTTGTAGGGACTGGAACGTCGACTGTCAACTGACGGCCCCTTATAGTCCTCAGAGCAATCCAGTAGAACGTTCTAACCGCGTCATCAAAACCTTGATATCGCAATTCGTTGGTGAAGACCACCGATCGTGGGATGCTAAACTAAGTGAGTTTAGATATGCATTAAACACAGCGAACCACGAATCAACAAACTTCACGCCAGCCATGCTTAACTTTGGACGCGAGCTGAGACTACCTAGAGCAATATGTGGACCTGCGTTTGAGTACTCCGGCGACCAGGAAACGACTACACGAGAAGAACGACACGAACAACGAATGGAAGAATTTAAAAGGATTTATCAAAGCTGTCATCGCAATTTAGCCCGTGCCTTCCAGAGGCAGTCACGATATTATGACCTCAGGCGACGAGATCATAATCTCCGTGTTGGACAGTTGGTCTGGAAAAGACATCACACCCTATCTTCAGCTCCTGACGCGTATGCATCGAAGCTAGCGCCCCGTTTTGTAGGCCCTTTCGAAGTAATTAGGTTTAAAGGCCCAAATATCGTCGAGTTGAAAGACCGTTCGACAAACAAAACTCAAACGGCCCACGTAAAAGACGTGAAAACGTATACGGGATCCAACTAATAGAAATCGAACGTTTAACTTTTTTCTCATTTTGTTTCCCCGAAGTGGGTGGGGGATGTAACATGTCATTTTTACAGGGGGTTTAAATAAGGCATTTATTAGTTTTTTGAGAGGAGAATATTTTTTACTTAATGACATGTTATGATTTTTATTTCTTCCACCTACAATTATACTACAGTAGCTCAACACCATCGCGGGAGACGTCAGCTGGCGGGGTCCGGCTCGACCGGGTAAGACGCGGAGTTTCAGGATACATCCGCCGGAGTTCGCTTCAAGGGCTGAAGCGCCTTACAGCGGACGACTCCAGTACTACAGTACGTAAGTACGCTGTGCCTGGCTTCCTCGCTCTCTCGGTCGCTGTCTTTCGGTCGGTGTCTAGCAGTCGAGTCGGAGTCGCCGCCCCCACACACGCCACGATAAGGTGCAAGTAAGTAGGTACTTATTTACCTGCCAAAACACGCTTTTACCTGAACTTCCCTAGTCACTAACGATAGGATAAGTATATGACCTTACGTACTTAAGCTGCTGACAGAATATAATTATAGATATAAAGTGTAGCAAGAAAATAGATCAGTACGAATAGGATTAGATTCTATTACTAGTAAAGAAGAGTTTAGTTTTACTTCATTTATCGTATCTTTTCGAGGCCGCTGGGTCGCTTGACGTACGTTGGCACCAGCGCTCCTAAGCTTCAGGCTAAGAGTAATCTAATTTAGTTTTACTTAATTTATCGTTTCTTTTCGAGGCCGCTGGGTCGCTTGACGTACGTTGGCACCAGCGTTCCTGAGCTTCGGGCTAGGCGTAATTTAATTTTGTTTTACTTAGTTTATCGTATCTTTTCGAGGCCGCTGGGTCGCTTGACGTACGTTGGCACCAGCGTTCCTGAGCTTCGGGCTAGGCGTAATTTAGTTAAGCTTTGATTTAGTTAAGCTTTTATTTAGTTTATCGTTTCTTTTCGAGGCCGCTGGGTCGCTTGACGTACGTTGGCACCGGCGTTCCTTAGCATCGAGCTCTAGGTGAGCTAGGCGCGATTCCGAGCGAGCTCGTGTTTACATTTAGTTTTTATTTAGTTTATCGTATCTTTTCGAGGCCGCTGGGTCGCTTGACGTACGTTGGCACCGGCGTTCCTTAGCATCGGGCAGGACGTAATTTAGTTAAGCTTTGATTTAGTTAAGCTTTTATTTAGTTTATCGTTTCTTTTCGAGGCCGCTGGGTCGCTTGACGTACGTTGGCACCGGCGTTCCTTAGCATCGAGCTCTAGGTGAGCTAGGCGCGATTCCGAGCGAGCTCGTGTTTACATTTAGTTTTTATTTAGTTTATCGTATCTTTTCGAGGCCGCTGGGTCGCTTGACGTACGTTGGCACCGGCGTTCCTTAGCATCGGGCAGGACGTAATTTAGTTAAGCTTTGATTTAGTTAAGCTTTTATTTAGTTTATCGTTTCTTTTCGAGGCCGCTGGGTCGCTTGACGCAAGGTTACTATACAGAAGGTTGTCTCAGTCCCGGTAAGGCGTGTGTAGACAGTAGCCACCGCGGCACTGACGTCACACGCCGACCTGTGCCCGCGCTCTCTCTGCTCAAGCCTATTGTTTGGGTCGCTTGAGCCAGTTATTTACCGATATATTTTGTATTTGTTCTTGGGGTACATTATCCTTTAAATCCTTTTCTTTACTAATACGTACTACTGCATGACCTAATTGGTGTATTTATGAAGATACATTGATCTCAATATTAACAAAACCAACTTTAATGCACATATTAATTTGTTTTACTTTGAGAATGTTTTATTCCTTTAAGATGATTGGTTTCTACTTCATGTAATAAAAAAGTACGTAGCAAACGGATAAATAAATCAATAATTATCAAAATCTCATGTTTTATTAGAAAATTTCTACAATCAGTATCATAGACTTATGTTAGGTAACACTTTTAACTCGTGAGTTTTTATTATATTCTTTGAAGTTTTCCTGTCTTCACTCACTAGGTTCTTTCTTTTAAGAGTCATTTTTTCGTTTTAGAAACTTCATTCTAATTATGGTCCTTTGTTTAATGAATACTCTGGCGACCTCTTCCGGAATACAAGGGTATTTCTGGATAAACTGACATTGTCATTCGTTTTACGACGCCTGAAAAAAAACCTTTTGTAGTTATAACAGAACTTTATAAAATACATTTCAATGGGGTTTTCGGTTGAATTTAAATTATATTGCATACTAATAGACGCATCTGTATTTGCTAGCTTGAAAATGGTGAGAAATATTTAGAATATAAATATACATTGAAATAATATTAAAGCTGGAGCTGTGAAGAAGTTTTGCATACTTTAACTTACTGTAATACATTTATTTGATGTCAATACTCCAAATCAAAGATGATTTAGATTTAGAATGTATCTATATAATGAACAATAAAATTGGAAACAACAATGATACCTACATAAACAAAATTTTAATATAGTCTTATTTTTCTTTACTTTAAAGTAGTATAAATAAAATAAAAATAGCGTCCATTTGAAGCCATACAACTAAAGCATTTGAAATATCTCAATTTAAATGTAAATAACACTATAAATTGCTGTAGCTCTTTATTTTATGTAACAAAATTACTACGCCTGCAAATAACATACCATCAAAAAATTGTATTATTCAATATTTTTTCAATTTAAAAAATAAGTTACAAAGAAGCAAACCTATTTTATTCATAAATACAGTTTCGCTCAGCGCATTGAAAGAAATGAACACTACAAAAGCCTACTTGTTTCTATGAAATATTAGTAATACGCACCTGGTTCTTTGGAAAGGTATTTTTTTATGAAATGATTCAAATTCTTCGTTCATCCACTTTGCTTGGTTGAGCCATTTGGTGATGGATGAGTCAATCCTCCATACGATAAAATGTTTAATCCATGAATCATTCATGCCGATTTCAGGAAATTTACGTTCTCTTCATCTTGAACTGTCGTAAGATATGGGTAACTTGTTTTTAGCTTCTTGGCCACCCATCCTGAAAGATACTCCAAGGCATCATTCTTACAATCAACGGAGTGGTCGCTTGGTCCTGGTGTACATGGAAGTTTATCTTGTGTCATCTCCATTGAAGATTGAACTGTATCGAAGCAAGGACATGTAGTTTCGATCACGTTTACTCCTGCTACGCGCAATACTTTACTAACGATTGTTTCTGACGTGTCTTCATCGTTGTTAGTGTTAGTATTTTGCTGTAATAAACCTTGGGTTTTTTACCAAGAATGATCATCCGTAGACGGTATATGGGCATCTAATGGGGTAGGATGATCGTTTAGTCCTCCTCTCGTTCTAATCTGAGAGAAATAGATTTTTCTAAACAGTCTTGGTTAAGCCTATGAGTGAGAATGTATTTAATGTCGTACGATGTTTTGAGATCTTTTAACAACTCTTTTTAGTGACCACGATAGATATAATGCACCCCTTTTGAAACAACTGTAAGGACTTTTTCCCACAGATCTCATTGTTGTCATCGTTTTCACCATTTCGTCCAATATTTCATTTTGTTTGACCAAAGTCTTGTCCCATACGCTCTTTGAGAGGACTCTCCAAATTGTCGGGACTGTAGGAGTTCATCAAGTCAAACCATTTATTCACAAGCTCAATGAAACTGCTTGTGGTCTGTGCAACTTCGTCATTTCTTAAGTAATGTCTCAAGGCTGTTGCCGTTGTGTGAGACATTAGTTCACTAGCTTTCCGCACATTTTGACGCTCAGCTTTTTGAACAGTTAAATGCGCTGTCGTTAGTTTATGACATACTTTTAAATCCTCATTTTCTCTCCATATTTAGATTTGTATAAACTGGCTCTTTTTGGACAAATTGATCATTAGAAAGTTCAAAACCAGTATCTAAAAACCAGTTGCGAAATTAGTTTCAAAACATGAGGAGCGTCTGCAAATAAGTATACCTTTTTCGTTGGAGGAGGGGTTAGGAACAAAATATGTCTTTTTTGGGTAGTTATTTCTAGCTGTTTCACAATCCTACATTTCCACCTCCCATGTCACTTACACAAGCTTTTACGGTATAGCCTGTTTCTTTTAATTTAATAATTATTGTCGATAGAATCTCTTTAGTAACTTGTGTGTCGAACTTAACGTAAAGGGGTTGCTTCCAGTTTGCAAAAAGTCCTCGAGCTGAAAACAACTTGCATTTGACTGTGCGGGACCCACAATTTGGTCGTTCTTGGAGTCGTACTCCATAACTTTTTTGACTTTTATTTTCGTCAAATTGCAAAATAATCACACGCTCGTGCTCTTTAAATGAAGAGCTAGCTACTTCGAGATATTTGAACACTGAAACAAACAGCCCCTGATCAATTACAAAACGTGAAGCCCAACGTTGAAGCGTTGAAAGTCCTGGGAGGGGAATTTTCATCTTTCTTTTTATAAACAAATAACATCTCTTACTAAGGTACCTTAGAGTAAAAGCCAACGAGATTTCATCACTTGTCCAAGCTATTGTTTTTTCATACTAAGCAATTAAATCAATTTGATTTTTTGTTAAAATTGATTTGAGCACCTTATGGGCTTTATTGGTTCCTGCTGTAAGCTTATTGTTTTTTCTTTTTTAGATTATGGTTGTCTTTTTTAGTTTTTTTTATTTCACGACAATCTAAATCAATTTTACTTTGCAACAAAGCGATTTTTTCTTTAAGTTCACTGTTTTCTTTAACAGGGTTTCATTCATATCCGAAGCTTCTTAAACTGGCTTCATTTTCAGTAGATTCATTATTTAAAATACATTCTACAATCTTTTTGGAATCCCTGCTCTTAATGCGTTTGTCTCGTTCGCTAAAAATAATTTTATTTTGTTGAATGCTTGCACAATGTAGCAGTTTCAGAGCATGAAAACAGTGTAGGCACAGCATTTTGGCTTTAATAATTTCTTAGGGGCTAAAATTTTAAAAGTTCTGCTTTTAAATCACGTTCATAACACTCACTTGTGAAAATGATCAGAACAAATAACAGAAGTAAGAGGATTAAAATAGTTATCCGCCCGTTTACAAAAATGTGCCCACTGTTTTGACAATGACTGATCTTTAGGAAATCTGTGATAAAATACCTTATTACTTTCTTCTGACAACTTACGGGTTTTAACGCGGCTGTTGTTACAAACGGCTACTGCACACCGTTCCCCAGGCATCTCACACACTTAAATCACCCAAAACTTTTAAAAAAACGTGGTCACTAATAATGATAATAAATACACTAAACTGGTAAATCGTAGAGCGTCTGAGCGAACACGTGTTAGCGGCACTTGACAGCGGCTAGTGTAGGTGGGGGAGGTCTGAGTGTGACGTGATGCGCCAAGTGTGTGCGCACGCGACTGAGGCAACCTTCTGTATAGTAACCTTGCGCTTGACGTACGTTGGCACCAGCGTTCCTTAGTTTCGAGCTCGAGTCGAGCTAGGCGCGAATTTGAGTGAACTAGTGTTCGCATTTAGTTTTTATTCAGTTCATCGATTCTTTTCGAGGCCGCTGGGTCGCTTGACGTACGTTGTCACCAGCGTTCCTTAGTTTCGAGCTCGAGTCGAGCTATGTGTGATTTCGAGCGAACTAGTGTTCGCATTTAGATTTATTTAGTTATCATTTCTCTTTTTGGCCGCTGGGTCGCTTGTCGTAAGTTGGCTCCAGCGTTCCTCGTTTTCGAGCTTCAGTTGAACTAACAACTGTCGTATTAGGGGACGTTTATAGTAGTGGAACAGTCATCCTAAAGCAGATGCTGACGCCTTCCCTTTATTCCCTTTCGTTTCCGAGTCTGCGATGATGAAAGCATGTTGATCCGTTGATCATCGGTGCTGTATTTGCTTCGGCTTTTGGTTTCACATTAATTCGGTTCTGAGCTGAACTTGGAAACTACCTCCCCCTTTCGAACCCTGGATTTTACCCCTCTTGACTGTTCTATCCGGTGTCTTAGGGTTATATATTTTTATAAACTATCCCTGACCCGATTAAACGTTATATGTTCAATTACCGATTCTGTATTGGAATTCATTATTAGCTAATATTCAAAATAACTCGTACCAGAGAAATCGAAATAAGTTATATCAGAGTCTATAATAAAATATGATCACTTGTAAACGAAAAAGAACTTAAGAGGGAGAAAAATAAAAAATCCAGTTATATTGACTTATGTAATTATTGCGTAAATCTCGCATAGTCTCTTAATAACAGACAAAAATATAAGTACCGCGAAGTGGTATCGATAGAGGACCCGTGCAACAACTCCACTACCAAGACGTTCACTAAATCTACTGCGGGAAGTGAATGAGTTAGTAAGGATGATTACGAAATCAAGAGTCTCGTCTTCCGCGTTCGTAGTTAGACTGCTCTTATTTCAGGTTAAGTTTATACAATAATATACAACATGTTCAGTATAGATAATAGTCTTCTGTGTCTCAAAGTCAATGTTTGTACTTAAATTGAATTCGCACTGAATTGAATTGAAGTGTGGAGTTACATTAAATCACGTAACTAAACATTTAGGCGGATCGACGCGACGTGTCCTCGTGTTGTGCTACGATCACATGCCTATATAGAGGAATTCATTATATTAAAATCTTTAAAAGCATTATATCAAGATGTAGTACACATAATTTATACCCAACACCATAAAAATTTAAAAACAGTTACGGTCGAGCCAG
Source organism: Homalodisca vitripennis (assembly GCF_021130785.1). Lineage (NCBI taxonomy): Eukaryota > Metazoa > Arthropoda > Insecta > Hemiptera > Cicadellidae > Homalodisca > Homalodisca vitripennis. The sequence goes on along the minus strand of NW_025778444.1, from coordinate 65,807 downwards.
AGACATAACCACCCGGCAATGTTGGAATTGAAAACCTTAGTGGAACTTTCAAGACATGCACTAAAATTTAGTGCTAACTTATACAGCAGTATTAGGATTTGGACCCACAGGAAGAATTTATTAATATAAACGTATTGTCCGGGGCAGCACCTAGGCACATTGGATATCCATACCATGTTGGAATTATATAAAAATAATTACACTACGATTTTTATTATTCATTTATTGATAACTTAAACAAAAATATCTAAATTTTTACCCAACATAAAAAAAGTTTATGAAAAAAAAAAACGATAATAAGGCCCAGCAACATGCTAATTTGTACAGCAATAAGATAATTTGTAATAAACACAGTAAACAGTTGATACAAATTAATAGTATCGGGGATAGTGGAATGTTAAACCGACTATATGAACTGTTATTATTTAGAAAAAGAATAGCAATAAAATATAAGAAATTAGTTATTGTCATGGTAATAAATTTATAAAAACTCAACTTAAGTAGTCATACTTATATGTAATCGGTAATATAGTAAAAGCATCATAATATCTACGATTTGCATTGTGATTGGAATTTTGTACTCCACACAGGCAGCCTGTTCCCCCATCAGTGCAAAGACCAGTAGCTTCATTGGATCTGGCCCCGATATCAGAGGAGGAATTTTCTAGAGCGATAAGAGACTCCATTAGAACGGTCTAATGACTCAAATCACGTGTCAACGTGGGTTTTAAAACAGTTCTCTAAGCATTTTGGGGGATACTTGAACGCCTCATCAACCTCTATTTTTACTCGTAAACGCCAAAGTAAGTCCAATTTTCAAGAGCGGCGACCCTCTTTAAACTAAAAATTACCAACCAGTCTCAAATGCTGCCGTTCCTTCCCGTTGTGTGAATTTTCTGGACAAATACCATCTGCCGTCTGTAAACCGAAAAAGGTAGTAAATCGACAGTAAACACAGTAGTGCCAGAGTTTACTATCAAATCTTCATTCAACAACTAGAATTTTAAGGAATAATCGAACACAAATTTTATTTATCATGTCAGGCATCAAATAGGGAGGGGAGGATCTGAGTTATGGGTTTCCTCAGCCCTTTACTCTTCTTGATCTAAGAATATGATTTTAGTTAATCTTTACAGCAAGGGTGACTCGTTCAGTACTCAGATGATACAACTCACTGTCTCCACTCAAAATCACTATAAGAACTTCAAACTATGACTTTTATTAAGCTCACTAGTGCAGTTAACTAGATTAGCCTAAAAAGAATCCTTGAATTCTACATTAATTCAATTTAGTTTGTGACAAACAGATTCAGATAATAGAGCAATCCGAAAGCAATGAATTTCCATGAAATACACCTAGATCTAGGTTTGACTTGTTATTCAATTCAAACAAGTATGGAACTTGTTTGTTCAAAGTTATCCACCGGCTTTTATGAGGAAATATATTCATCATATGTTCAAATATTGGCCAATTCAGGTACGGATGACCTACGGTATACCTTATGAACTGGTCTACCTACACCTTTCTTACAGTTTGGAATTTTGGGTAGGTGGTACAAGCAAAAACTTTTTCAGAATCTTTGTACAGAAAACTAGCAGTTCAAAAATTTGCAAAGCTACAATAAAGAGGGTAGTACAGGCCAGCTTGCTTTCCACAGTCTGAAACTGTTGATATTACCTTCCCTCTACATCTTGGAATCTTGTTTTCATATTAAAAGTGTAGCACATAGGATGTAGGGATGTACGTTCACTCTTATGAAACTAGAAGAAGACGACTAACGAACTGGGAGACGCAGGACGGTAGCACACGAGCGCCTTCTATACAATATAGTCCCTTAATATACAAATATAGTGCCAACAGATTACACGAGAAGGTACCTACATTGGCAAAAGCCTGTGTCTGAGAACCGAGTCCATCTTCACTCGAGTTTGTAATCTCCATATTATTAATATACTGTATACGATTTAGAACAAAATTAAAGTTGTATGATTGTAAATAAACTAAAAATAACTAATAGTAACATGTTCTGTTTGGCTGCATATTAACTAAATTAAAGCAGATTAAAAAGTAATAATATTTTGCAAATATAATCTAAGTTTGTCAATGATAATTAAACAATTAAAAAGTTTGCAACACAAACGACAAGAACAGATAATCCAAAGTAGATAGAAGTGAGTATAGTATTTGCACTACTCCTCCCCACTGCAATTAACCAGCTCAGTAACTTCTTTTTTTACGCTTCCAATTATGCATGTTTCACTTTCACTATAAATAAAAATATTTGGTCTAATATCAATCATAAATAATGTCTGATGGGGACCTCCTTGGTTTTGAAGACCAGCTTTTATAATAGACTTTTGTGTAATTTGCAATGGTGTTATTACCGTATTGGAAGCCCCTCTCCACGCATAGTAATTTGCTTTTAATATAGCTAACATGGTCTGCCCAAGCGAGGCTATTATCGAACATTACTCCTAGATATTTAAAAGTATTAACATGTTCGATACTACAACACTGACAGGGTATCTGACGGCCACCGCACTGCTCATCGTGCATCCTCAGCTCTAGACCCTCTGGGTCCAGGGGAGCTTTCGTAATAACGCTATCTGCGCACGTATACTATACCGTTATTAAGAATGATCTTTCCTATCTCATTTGTATAGATTGCGTAAAGGTCTAAGTGTACATCCCTGGATAACCCCAGAATTAATTTGCTCTGATTATTTTTTATACCGTTAATTTCAAAAATTTACCGCCTATTACATAAATAAATTTTAAACCAATTAAGCGCGTGGAGTGTTTTACACCAATTAATCATAATTTTGTAACCAACATATGTCTATATAAGGAGATAGATGCTTTCGCCAAGTCGATGAACATTAATAACGAGAGCTTGTCTTTAGCTATATTTTCATGCTTGTTTATTGTTAATTTAAAAAGGGCGTCTTCAACCGTAACATATTTTCTAAAACCAAACTGATTAAAAACTGTAATGTTTTCAAATAAATAATGGGTTAATTTTTTCTAACAATCTTCTATAATAACTTAGATATCACACTTAAGACAGATACCGGCCGATAGTTCGAACGCTCTCCCTTCTCACCTCCCTTGAATATATGCATCACCTTGGCCATTTTAGAGGAGCTTGGAAAATACCGTCTATGAGCGTAGTATTTATTATGTACAAAAGTGTTTTTCAGATAGTAAAATTGTCTTTAGTAACATCAGCGGTAATACCATCCATTCCTGCAGCTGAGCCCCTCTATCTGCTGTTCCGTAACTGGAGTCAACCTAAACTCCGCCCGCAGCCTGATTGGAATCTATCCATGTTCAATATCAATTGTGCAATCAACTACAGGGATCGCGCCGGCCAACTCTTCTCCTACATTAACAAAATAATTGTTTAATATTTTCGCTACAGAATTAGTGTTATCATCGTCTTTGATATTTGTATCCAAAGCTACAAAATGTTCTACTAGAAAGTGTGAATTTGTTTTATTTTACCTGATATTTAATCGATATGCTGCCACAGTTCTTTAGGATTTACAATAGATTGATTAATTTTAATTTTGTGATAGTTTTATTTGTTATTTAATAGGTTACCTAAAATATTAAGCTAATTTTAAAAATTAATTTAACAGTTAACGCTTGAAAGGCTGACGTTTAACCGGTTTGCTTAGTTCATATCTTTTACTGATAGATATAATTGGTCCTCGACTTATTTAAGGCTTTAAATTTAACTCCTTATTGCGAAAAACTACATGTTTAGAGGAGACTTTCATACTAAAGTTAATTTTTCTTACCAACATTTCCGCACTATTATTTACATTCTTATAATTATTTATTTCATTCCAGTTTCATCTACCTATTTGATTATTTACTTAAGATTTATTAAGTACGTCTATACTCTTACTAGGTCTGCTACCAGACTTTATATGTACTCTACTCCATTCAGTTGCGATCAAACAAATGATCTGTCATTGCAGTTTTTATGACAACTGAAATAATATTCCCAGTATTTGAGCGTCTACAAAAATGTGATCAATGCAGTGAGCGGTATGTGCCGTGACGCGAGTAGGTCTGTCTACACAAATCACAGACCCTGCAGCGTACAGTACGTCCAGATATCGCTCAGCCGCCGCCGATCTTGCGCTATCCAGTATACAACAGTTGATGTCCCCCACAATCCAGTACGTGCGGTCCCTGACTCGACTGTCACAGTATCTCTCTAAGTCACTGATAAACAGTTCAAGGTCACCGTCGTTTGTTGGACTACGATAAATTACCAGGACAGTGAAGCGTCCCATGTTGCGCCATGAAACTTTACTCCACCCACAATTCTACTAAACTACTTATTTACATAGTAGATAACTCTATCGTTCTGATTTCTCCTTAGCCTATTGAAAAGATATCAAATCCTTCAATTTAAAAAATCTTATATTCTCCCTCTTTACACCAATTTTCACTTAGAATTATTAAGTCAAAAGTTACTTTCATGCTATTTAGTACAACCACTAGCTCATAAATGTTTTTATTAAAGCTCATGATATTTATATAAATTAAACCTATATTTGTGCTTGAATGAATAAATATTCTTCAAACTTCACCTACGTCCTTACACTCGAAACATGCAACATATCTTAAATTATCCACGTCAGCAAGGTCACCCATTATCAATCACATTACTCCACCCACCACACCCTATGCCTGCCTGTACACAGTACAACACCTACAGTATTATATTAAATATCCTATTAAAATATTATCGTATTTGATATATGTTTTGTTTACAGTTCCCAGATACAAACACACTCACATACATATACACATACACGCAATGTATTCCATACATGCATATACACATATACACATAAACATAAATACACGTACTCACATAATCCATCTGTAATCATACATACACAGACACATATGTCCATGAATTCATAGACTTAAACACATATGCAACTCCATACACATGCACTTATACTGATACGACTCCCGCATATGTTAAATGATATAGAGACCTCCATAACCCGCACATAACATGCATACCCATATGGTCCTTACATACGCACTCGTGAACACAATACGAGTTTTGTTCAAGAAATACAAATATTCCCTCACTACCACTCTGCTTACTAATCCTCTCATATTTCATCTTACTAATTAAGAAATGTAGTCATATATTTATTCAAATTGGAGTTAGTTATACGTAAAGAACGACAAAGTTGAAATAACTAATACAATTAAAATTATATCTAATTTACTGAAACAGCTCTCACTTCTCGACAGCATAACAAATTAATTATTTCACGTTATGTTTGAATGTATGGTACAAAAAGGATTATTTTTACATGTTTGAGAACAATGTTTATTTTATTACATTTTATGAAAACTACGTATTTACACATGAACGTGTCTAACATAATTGAGATTCGTGTTAGCAATACAAGCAGACTGCCACAAGTAAAAGATATAACATTTATGTGTGAGAAAAATATATTTTAAATTTCGCAGTTTAATTATTTTATTATTTATATATAACAACACACATATGAACCGTAAACAATTTCCCTTAAATTTAAGTTTCATTACATACACAAAATGTGTACAGTTAGTAATGGAAAATATGATAGATATATTTGTTTATACTAAATAGATATGCACAGAAAATCACTTTCGAGAATAAAAATATTATGAATAAAATTCAAGATAGTATAAAAACATTAAAGATATTAATATATTTACTGAGACTCAAAAACTAGAATTAGTTTAAAATAACCATCTGAAATACGAAAACATACAACAATACGAAACACAGTGAAAAATATAGCTAAAGATAAATAAATGAAACATTAGAACAATCATAGTACTAACAGCTTATAATTTGTTATACATGGACGAATAACTGTTCAAAATAATTTGGTTTCATAGTTATAATAACATTTTTAGCTGTTGATAAAAAATCCTTATTTGTCAAAGCAATAAAACTTACTGATACTTAATTTATTTATAAAATAAAGTGGTTTTATTTTTAATTTATATTTTTTAAATATAAATTCAATCACATATGGAAATACCCAAACTGAAATATATCAATCTTCTAATAGTATAAACGATATGTAAATAATAAACCCATGCACTGACTCTATAAAACCAATTAAAGCTTGTGTTATGAAAACAATAACTGTCTTTTGAAAATAAAAAAATGCTGCCCTTAGGACTTGAGTTACTAGTTCCAATCTCACCCTCAACTCGAACACCTTTGAACATTTTTATAACATTGTTTTTACGCAATAAATCATTTATTATTATGATTCCTTAGTTGCATTTGCAACTAAATTTCTTAATTATCTCAATTTAGAACTAGTGATATGTTTTAAAATACTAGTATACAAATTTTACGAGTACAACTTGCCCTGCGTAGTGTATTTAATGGTCCATTGTTTAGTTTTCTTTCTATCCCCGATAAAGAAAATATATAACTGTGTTACGCTTGAAGGCTGCTTCGGTCAAAAAGCACGTACGTGAAGTATTTGGATGTAAGAGGAAATATAATTCAGGTATAAGGACAAGAGTTGAAACGCCATACTAATTGCATGAAACAATTTTAAAATATTGTTTACAGTAGGTTTTACATTATAAGCCTTCTTGTTGTTTCATTGAGGTATATTCAAGTAACTACCATAACGTCAAAGAAGTCATAATGCCAGGATGGATTACATTATAAGCAAACAATTGCAGCATTGTGGATTTGATAACAGTGTTTCCCTATACGTATTGTGTTGAAACAGTATCCCCAATGTACGCAAATGGTTTAAATTCATTACTGCTACAATATGTAGTAAAATTTAGATAGTTACTTTGTCTTTGATATCCGCATTACACTGCTGATCAAGCCTTGTATAAATAATATTTTCTAAAATTTAAATATAAACAAATGTTTCAGCCAATTTGATGAACTTTAGCTAAAAGTATTAAAATTTGTTTATTGTTAGTTAACTTTGGGTTATGTGTCATAATTATTTGTATTATGTCATTGAATTAAAAAGTATTCTTGGAGACATTTGATATGTTTTTTTCATAAATTCTTCATTTCAACGAATTATAAAATTAAATTAACTGAATTATTTGTACAGTCGTTCCGCAGATTAGTATAATCGTTTCCAAACATTCCCAGTCAGCATGTCTATGTCCCAGCCATTTCGTTTTAGTCAGAAACTTTTTACAGTTTTAGGTATGACTTCTGATACTTTTCTAAAGTTTAGTACAAAGTCGTGGTATATATTATTTTAATTAAATTCTCACACAGCCGATCGAAGGGCATGGACATGGACATATACAGCGAGCAGGCGGCAGGGCTGGCCGGCCCAGAGATAGGTCATGTCTAGCCAGACAAAGTTGGCTGCAGGTCACCGTTAACGTGGTCTGTATAAACAACAATTCCGTCGCACTCGTTTAGGCTACTATAACATTTGTGTAAGTTATATGCTTTTTCTTATGGTTTGAAGATCACTGTCATCGTTTAGCCAAAATGCAATGAAACGAAATTAGATTTTGCTTTTAGTACTGCAGAAAATTCTTGAAAATTCCTCCAGTAACCTTGAATATTTCTTAAATAATCCTCATCAGTACACAACTGATGGCCACATTATGATACAATGAGATTAGATCATTAGAGCCTTCTCAGATAGATCAGTTGATAAGTGATTGGTCGTGCGCATCGTTATCGTTAGTAATAAATACTGAACTTCTTAAGAGCAGGAAATAAAATTTAACATTGCTTATGGAAAAAAACATATATTTGCTTGATGTACTAATATTGTTTTCACTATTACTAAACAAATTATAACTTTAAAGTCAAGTCATCACCGCAAATGCATACTAAAACATCAAATCTTAACAGTGTAATCAAATGGTCAAAGGTGGGTAAATTTAATAGGTTACAATGAGAGAAATTTAATTCACGAAAATAAGAAACGATGAAAAGGATTATTTTGTTATATTTCTCGTCCTTTGGGTCAATAATAATAATATCAGCAAAATGAATAATAGTGTCAGTATGAGAGTTAAGGTGATAAGGATTGCGTTAAATGTTCAAGAAATATTAAAAGATCAAACAAAGCTACGGGTGTAGAACGGTATAACTGTAGGTCAAGCAAAGTGCATATTAGGACGTGGCAAAACCGTCTTTTGCTCACGTAGGCTCTGATACGCGAGGTCACCTGAGCTATATGTTCCTTTGTCTGCGAGTTGATTTCCACTGAACCAATACCTGCAGTACATAAATGCAGGTTTATCGTTCTTCAGTTTAAAAGACATGACTGCAAATATAGTACAGCCAATCTCTTGTAACTTTATACGTGAAAACTATTACTACAACACTTACTGTGATCTGAAAATTGTAATATATTTTATGGTGTGAACATAAAAATTGATTTCTGCAGTCTAACTTAAATATCCGCACCCAAAAATATTTAAATTACTTCAAAAATTAGTAAAAATGATTTTACAAGATTTAAAATTTACATGTGTTTGAACAAGATACCTAGTCGATATCAGTAAAGCAAAATTATAGGTAAAAAGTAAAAAATCTATATTTTTTTATTATCAACATACTTGTACACAGATTAATATTTTTAATGATCTACACTTATTTGGAATTATTATCTCCTTTACTTCAATAAAACAAAGTTATAGACTGAGAATAATACTCAAACAGTGATTTATTTACTATACGCAAGTTACCATGATTATCGATAAATCGTAAACTGATGTTAACAAGTCTATTTCTATTAGAGAGTTTTGAAAAATTCTATACATATAATTGAAACTTTTCTTACCATCTACTTTAACTTTTTGTAATTATAATAATAGTTTTAATTGTACATGTCGTACATAATAAACTGTACGTTATAACAAGTTGTGTATAAAAATATTTGATTAATTAATTTATCTTTATGATATAATCCTAAAAACTAACATAGGTGTTGTTGTTTTATGTTAGGGCAAGTTATTTTATAAGGAAATTGATAATACAAAATGAAAATGATAAAAAAACACATTTTATATCATGATTAATAAATGTTTTTAATTTTAATTCTGCTTAAGATTATACCACTGAAGGTCAAAAATATTTACGTAACACTGTATTAGATTGAAACAGATATTTCTTAATCCTCGTTGATTCGTAGGTTATGTAATTGGATTTATACGATAGTATAATTAGATACGGCTCTGAAGGACAATGCGTAACTGATCATGTGGACTTTCAAGAGATTATAACTCATGATCTCCTAGTTATAGAGCCAAAACTTAGCCTACGCAGGAGGACTATTGTGTATTATGTTGTTTTAATCATATAGTTATATACTTTTAGTTTAAAATAGGTGTTAATGTTTTATAAATAATAACAGCTGTTTTTGATACCTACGTTGGTCCATAAAGTGGCTGTTTTTAATTATATAACAGAGATCTAAAAGATTAGCTGTATCACAATGCCACATCTTTAAATGCACTAAATTTAAAAAATTGTTATTTTTCAGTAGAATTATATGTAAAGAACAGCTGTTTTTATATACAAACTTAGTATTACTATCTTTAGTTATGATGCGATAAAAATTAAGTAAAACGTGTTTTAATGTTGTTTTCCGTACGATGTTCAGCACGCGGAACATAAGTGTCTTTATGCGCTTGATCGTAATTGTATGTAAATATTTTATATTGATCAGATCTGGCATTTTAGTTCATACTATCTCCTTAAAACTATTTTGAGATGCCAACAATTTTACGCCTGAGACCATTTTTTTCCAAAATGTTAATAAATTTAGACTGTCCTCTCCTGACTACTAATATATTTAAAAAACAATTTTTACCCGTTCTACCATTAAGTCATTTTATTAACTCTCGCTGTATATGAGTGTCAAAGATATACGAGTGGAATGTTTAGTTGTGCTTCAGTTCACCTTCCTCTTAGTGCAGCGTCTGAAATCTGATGGTGTCACAGACTTAATGGAACCTGGAGTCATGATCATCTAAACAGAAGTTAAAAAAGAACCCTGCATCGACATCAAAAACGATGTTTTAGGCACAAGGCATACTGTAGTGCACTTATTCACTTGATGAGACAATGAAAACACCAACGTAACTAGGTTTCACTATTTTCTTTTTATTCTAGATAATCTCTGACATGGTTTCAACTTTCACATTGAATGAACCCTTCACACAACAGCTTATGACACGTACTTGCCCTTTCTATCCTGTTACAGTTCACCTCCTAAAGGCTGTCGTCCTATGTGAAGACTTTTGTACAAATTTGTTTCTTTTGATTCCTAAACTTGATAGAGCTCCCCTTTATCACTGCCTATCTATTTAATATGGTATGTGGATGCTTAATAACGTCTTAATGATTACAAAATATTTACCTTTCTATTACCATAATTGGTAATGAGGCTCAGTTAGGATACAATATTGAGTTAAGAAACAAAATTTTGAAAATTATAATGGTATTTACGGTAATAATCGCAATAAAAATACATCCGACTCCAACTGATACGTGAAAGAAGTTAAGGTATAATCTGATTCAGCCCAGTAATCTTACTTATAACCCAGTTGATATAACTGCCTAATTAAACAATTGCTGTATGGTACTTAAGCAGTTGAGACGTTGTAGAAGAATTTAAATAACGTAAAGGCCGTCTCTTATTTTTCACACTTCTTGTAGTTCCCACTGCCATTCTTGACTATAGAGTTTTCAGCTAATATTTAAACCCTGATACTAAACAATGTCTACTGTCATTGCGTGAGAGCATTATTTGAAAGTCACGACAATAATCTATTTTAGTTTTAACTACTCTAATCAGATGATTAGAACGTTATGCTTTTTAAATGTGGTCATAAATTCCTACCTATCGCAGGATTTAGGTATTTTTGTATAAAAATAAATATGTTTATAATTTACAAAATACTAACTAACATAGCCCACATACAATTCATTACACTATGAAGTTCTTTGCTAACCCGAGGTTCTTTGCTAATGTAAGTTGTGTACATTCAACATTAAAAGTTGTTTTTCATGAGGGAGTATAAAGCTTACAATTTTCCGAAGGCCTTATTATTAATAGTATTAATATGTTATAATAAATAATAATTATTATAACAATTATTCGCTTCATCATCATCATCATCTGACGTTTCCGTTATCACGGGTCGTCGTACACAGCCTCCTCCACTTTTGTCTGTCATTCCAGGTCTCCTCTTCCTCCACCTGCATTTTCTGTAGTCCCCTTCTCTCTATGTCTTTCCACACTTAATTATTCGCTTAAGCTATAACATTAATAGTAGTTTTTTGACGTGACAACGTCTTAAATTAGGTTGCGGCTCGGAGTCACTCATGAAAAAGTGTAACGTCCGGTAAAGTTACGATGCCCGTCCAGTGGGTCCGCCGCAAGGGATCCGCACGGGATAAAGCAGATAACTGTGGGTCCGCCGCACGGGATAAAGCAGATAACTATGTTTATTCGTGAAAATGTGGAGTGCTTAGATTCGTCATTTACAACAACTACAACAATAAAGGTAAATAATTGTACACTGATATTTCATTATCGTAAACTATGATTGATTGATTAATTGTTAGATTGACACAAAAGTTGAGAAACTGAGTTTATAGGTTATGTCATACTATTGACAAATGTTGATAGTGTTAAGTAAATTATTAGTTTAAATCACTCTGCAATCAATCGTAATTCAGTCGATTGAGAAGAAACAGCGCGTATTGCTAGTCAAACATTTAAAATAACAAATTATAACCTCTAACCTGTCATAACAGTGCGACCAAACAAACGAACTAAACCGACCAATCACCACGCGCGGAGTTAGAATTTAACTGTGTTTAGCAAGAATTTCAAATTCCAATTTTAGTAAATGTTTTATTCAACTTTACCATTTACAATAACAAATTTTAATTAATTTCAAATTATGTACAATGTTTTAGTAAACAAAATATATTTCTATAGTTAAAATTTGTGCAATTCTTATTTTCATTCAATTCCTTGTTCCTATTGTGCAATTTAATAATATTCATATCAATAAATATTCTACCGAGAAAAAGACGTTGTCACGTAAAATCTTCGCCCGTAAAACCGACTTTACAGGCAACCATAATTTTTTTGTTATAATTTTTCTTGTGTCGTATTTATGTTCTTTTCAATATAACGATATAAATTTCCAAAATACTACTATTCTTTTAATCTCAAAATACAAGATTACATGAATACTAGTGAAACATTTAACTCACTGGAAATTAATTTTCTCAAATAAAATTTGCTATCGTCTATAAGCTTAAAATGCAATTTATAGGCTTTACTTGTAAAGTATATACTTATAGTAGCTTTGTAATATTTGAGAACGGATAGTACTATAAAAGAGCGTCTAGTTTTTGTGATCTTCCATTAGGATTTACTTATCATACATAGCACAATATATGTGGTAACAATGTTTATCCTCAACAATTACACTACTCTGTGAATTTTGTGAACCATTGTTTCAAAAATCTCATAAATGTAAAACTAGGATTTTTACAAAACACTGTTGCTAATTATTATCACCAGTTTATCAATTAAAAGACTAGACATACCATTGTGGTACTAATGTTGAAAATTGGTAAGACCACTGTTTAAATCAGTGCAATTTTGGCTCAGTCGTTTAAGAAATAAAAATATTAATTTTTAATTTTCTGTACACGCTACCGAATTTTATGTAAAAATCACAAAATTTTTATATATTCCATCTAAGACCTTTTTATATTAACTTCAGGAGTTTGTTTCTATTACGTAAATTTAAAAAGTTCTACATAAAACGCGATATTTTTTCTATGATAGTTTACAATTGATTCAAGCTGAACTAAAGATGTAAGAATTTCATATGCATGAAACAATTTGGTTAATCAGTATCATCCACAAAAAATCTGGAGATATTGACTGTTTGCATTTATGCAACATTTTGTCTCTGAAATATTTCTCTACATGGACCAAAAGTAGCAAATAATACAACTGTAATACAATAAAATATATATAATCTCGTCGTCCTCCAACGTTTTGATAAAGAATGGTTATATTAATAATATAAAATCATGTTCTTACCTACTAATATTATACATTGGATTAATATGTAATTTAGAAAATCAAATAATAATCAAATCAAATAAAAAACAACTTTTCAACTTATCAAAAAAAAAAAAAAAAACATGTAATTAACGTTTTATTTGTGACTTGTGTTTGTGCTAGTATGTATTATGGTCAATCCGTGCCGCCGCAGCGGTCATTATAGGCTGGTGGTGACCCAGCATTTCCGTGACCTCCCAAAGTTTTCTTTTCCGTAGAGACCCGAGTCTAGTCTAATCTAGAGTCAGCAACTAATGTTATACGTCTATGCTTCCTCTCTATAGCTCTGTCTTGGTCTAAATAATCAATATTGAAAAATTAACACTGACAACTACTTAAAACAATTTTATACGTCTATGCTTCCTCTTCATAGCTCTATCTTGGTCTAAATAATCAATATTGAAAAGATAACACTGACTACTACTTAAATCAATGTTATACGTCTATGCTTCCTCCCCATAGCTCTATCTTGGTCTAAATAATCAATATTGAAAAGATAACACTGACTACTACTTAAATCAATGTTATACGTCTATGCTTCCTCCCCATAGCTCTATCTTGGTCTAAATAATCAATATTGAAAAGATAACACTGACTACTACTTAAATCAATGTTATACGTCTATGCTTCCTCTCTATATCTCTGTCTTGGTCTAAATAATCAATATTGAAAAGATAACACTGACTACTACTTAAATCAATGTTATACGTCTATGCTTCCTCTCTATAGCTCTGTCTTGGTCTAAATAATCAATATTGAAAGGATAACACTGACTACTACTTAAATCAATGTTATACGTCTATGCTTCCTCCCCATAGCTCTATCTTGGTCTAAATAATCAATATTGAAAAGATAACACTGACTACTACTTAAATCAATGTTATACGTCTATGCTTCCTCTCTATAGCTCTATCTTGGTCTAAATAATCAATATTGAAAAGATAACACTGACTACTACTTAAATCAATGTTATACGTCTATGCTTCCTCTCTATATCTCTGTCTTGGTCTAAATAATCAATATTGAAAAGATAACACTGACTACTACTTAAATCAATGTTATACGTCTATGCTTCCTCTCTATAGCTCTATCTTGGTCTAAATAATCAATATTGAAAAGATAACACTGACTACTACTTAAATCAATGTTATACGTCTATGCTTCCTCCCCATAGCTCTATCTTGGTCTAAATAATCAATATTGAAAAGATAACACTGACTACTACTTAAATCAATGTTATACGTCTATGCTTCCTCTCTATATCTCTGTCTTGGTCAAAATAATCAATATTGAAAAGATAACACTGACTACTACTTAAATCAATGTTATACGTCTATGCTCCCTCCCCATAGCTCTATCTTGGTCTAAATAATCAATATTGAAAAGATAACACTGACTACTACTTAAATCAATGTTATACGTCTATGCTTCCTCTCTATATCTCTGTCTTGGTCTAAATAATCAATATTGAAAAATTAACACTGACAACTACTTAAAACAATGTTATACGTCTATGCTTCCTCTTCATAGCTCTATCTTGGTCTAAATAATCAATATTGAAAAGATAACACTGACTACTACTTAAATCAATGTTATACGTCTATGCTCCCTCCCCATAGCTCTATCTTGGTCTAAATAATCAATATTGAAAGGATAACACTGACTACTACTTAAATCAATGTTATACGTCTATGCTTCCTCCCCATAGCTCTATCTTGGTCTAAATAATCAATATTGAAAAGATAACACTGACTACTACTTAAATCAATTTTATACGTCTATGCTTCCTCTCTAAATCTCTGTCTTGGTCTAAATAATCAATATTGAAAGGATAACACTGACTACTACTTAAATCAATGTTATACGTCTATGCTTCCCCTCTATATCTCTGTCTTGGTCTAAATAATCAATATTGAAAGGATAACACTGACTACTACTTAAATCAATGTTATACGTCTATGCTTCCTCTCTATATCTCTGTCTTGGTCTAAAGAATCAATATTGAAAGGATAACACTGACTACTACTTAAATCAATGTTATACGTTTATGCTTCCTCTCTATAGCTCTGTCTTGGTCTAAATCATTAATATTGAAAGGATAACACTGACAACTACTTAAATCAATGTTATACGTCTATGCTTCCTCCCCATAGCTCTATCTTGGTCTAAATAATCAATATTGAAAGGTTAACACTAACAACTACTTAAGTCAATAATTACTTTATTAACACTCAGTATTCCATGTATCGTGAAACAGTTTGGTTTGGAGAAATGTTCTTTGTAAAGTAATATAGTAACTTTAGTGACGGTTGCGGAATAAAATTAAGTTAAAGTGTTGAAAATAATATCGCTATTTAAATGGTAGGTGCTTAACAGACAGCTGTAGTGAAACAATATTGAGTTTTGCCCCATAAGCACAATTTTGAATCTCTTGCGCTTTTAGGATATTATGTTTTATTTTAGCGAGAGAGAGGCATCTAATTTGGAATATTTTAGTAATTTGAATCAAAACGCTTAATATTTTTTCTTGTACAGTTTTTAACATTTAATTATTTAAATCATGAATAACTTAAAAGTTTTATTTTGTGTCTCAATGAGAAATAGAGATATCGATAAAACTAAAAATGCCACTTCTTATAACTATGACTCAAATTAAGACTGTAAAAGTGCATAAGGTTTAACATTGTTCTTTTGAGGTTAAATCAAGATGGTTGCCACTATAGCTTACTCTTAACATTAGCAGTTAATGTAGCAGGTGTTATTTAGTTTGCTTATCCAGCTTTAATCCAGAACTGATTTAAACATTTCAATAAATACATTTATATATAATCTATGTAGTATTGTAATCAAACTTGAAATTATTAAATTACATGTTACAATCATTAAAAGACAATCGCGAATAGCAATCGTTATAAATTCCAGCGCAAATTGTACCTGCTGTATTTGTACTGCAGTAAAATAATATATTTAAAAAATCAGTATTAAAATAAATTTAGATTATATTCACTCATACACATCCTTATTACTTTGATTATCTTACTTCAGACATGCAATACATATTTTGACCCACTTTTACTACAAACAGCACAAGCCCTGTATTTATATTCAAAAGATACGTCCCTTAAAAGGAACAACATACTTTGTCAAAACAGCATCAATTATACAGTTGTTGCGGCGTCCTGCACCCAGCGCCATCTATAGTAAAAACCCTTAAACACTGGAATAATTTAACTCAGATACCCAATTAAACGTATTGAAAGCTGTGTTAATTTAAACAACTTATGGAATGTAGTGACAAGTTAATACATTTTAATAATATTTATGAAATATTTAGAGTGCGCTTGTACTTACAAAATGTTTGTGTTAATAGCAAATCTCTGTTAATATAAAGTAAGAGTTATACGTGCTAACCATTGTATACTTGGTCGAAAGCCTCGGTTAATAGATGACAAAAACTAATAGACATCTCTGCTATATTTTTGGTTTTAATCAAAGGTTTTAAAACGTGCATGCGGGTTCTGAAAGAATAAAGTTCATTTTGATGTGCTATTTAAATAATTGTTGAAATAGGAGATATTTTTACAAAATAGAGAGTCCTTTTGATTTTTTTGCCAATACCCATTTGTGATTTTATATACTTTATATATAAAACATATGCGGGATCGAAAAAGCACCTAAGTATTCTGTTTGAATATTTAACAGCTACATTTGTAAAGCAATTATAAAAAACCAAAATGTAATAATAATAACCTCAACACAATAAATCAATGAAGACGTACCCTTATATTCTGCTGAGTAATAAGTATAAATAATTCTTTTGCTATGAAAATAACTCTGTTTTATATATACAAATGTCAAAAAGTTTGTACATTTTAAATAGCATATCGCCTATCAGCCACGTTGATTGTACAGATTTCCAAGTAACGTCATATTTTAAGAAAATTTATATAAACTTCAAAATGAAGACATTTCCATTTTTGTGGTATGTTTGGACTCCGCGTGGGACTAAGCATTCTGCCAAGCGGCCGAGGACCTAACGAAGGCACAACATTGGCTTAACAGTAATACTATCACAGTATATGTATATAAAACCGAGAACCTTCCTATTTATCTACGTAATGAACCTGGTTCTGGGATACGGAGGTTGCACTCCTGTGGTGATTCGTGGAAACATTTACTGAAATTAAACACTATGATGAATAATTTTACAATATGTACTAGACCTTAATTTAAAATATTAAGACCAAAATCAGGAAGTGAGATATCTGCAGGTAAACGTGATAGCTGTTAAGCGTTGCTAAAAGGTGACCATTTTAATGAGCTCCTCTGTTATAATATTGCAGCTGCTGCCTAACAACTACACCCAGCGCTTAAGCTGTCAGTCGGCTTAATCACATAAAACTTTATGTCCTGAAACAATATATTGGTCAATTGATGTATTTATATAGGAGCTCTGTGTGAATTTTAACAAAGCTTAGTAAAGAAAGCTGCATAAGATGACGTTCTATTAAAAAGTGTATGTGTGAAAATAATGTGATAACTGGAAGCTTATAATTTAATTTAAGGTAAGAACATTAATATTTTGACTTTCTCGCACATACATTATGTGGAAACTATAAAATATGGTAGGCAATGAAAACGTTTTCCCTACCTTTTCATATTAAAAATGTTGATGTTTTTTTTTCTAATAAATGAAAAATATATTAAAACAGTGTATTCTTCAAATATAAACTCTTCACAGCAACATGCACATTGACATTGTTTTCAAAATCCTTACATAAAATCTGTGTCTATTAGAACATACCGATTGCTTTCACTCATCAAGTAGAAACAATTATGAAAGTTACATAACTACATTGTATAACTTAATTTAATAGGGTCAGAATTTAAATGTTATTAATTTGTGTAACTATTATTATCATATCCTACCTGCCTTACATATTATAAAATAAGAATGCATTCAACCTACAAAGACTCCAAATAATACAAGAACAGTAATGATATATAAATAATACACTGTATTGTACATTCAACTTTACCTTCACATATTACCTTTTCATATATATATATATATATATATATATTATATATATATATAATATATATATATATATATATATATGATAAACCGGTAGTTTGGCTTCAATAAAAACAAGATAAGTCAATTCAAATGTATATTTTACGTATTTATATAATTATAATACCTTTCAAATGTATCATGCCTATGGTGGTCAGTCATCTGGATATAATGTGTATTGGAAATAAATCCATGAATTTCTAACCATAATTTAGGTAATACAGTAAAGATAAAGTAATCGTGTGAAAGATTTTGTAACAATACGTCTGCTTAAAGGAAATATAAAGTAGATTTTGTGCCAATAGAATTAGTTAATATCTAATATTGTTCAGATTTTCTTGTTAGGATTTCCTGAGTTTTGTAAGATTTTCAAAATGCAAATGGAATTTTCTGTTTAATGATAAATAATGCAGTTAGATTCCGTAGTAAAACAGTGTTTCATAACCTTACATATTTCACTATTGCGGATTAAAAGATAGTTTTTAAAGGTTTTATGGAGCACATAGAACAAGTAGTATCAGCTGTGAATAACACCAAAGTATCACTACAGTGCTAATAAACCTCTATCACGTATGTCATGAACACACATATAATCTTCAGAGTCAAGAAAGAGAGCTGATACTCTTTCTTGGCTCTGCACAAATACTATCTGATACTCTTTCTGCACACATAAATAAGAAGATATATTTCCATTTTAAATGTATAAGAAATGAGTAGAAAAGAAGGTCTTCTTTCAGTTCTATAGATTAACCGCTCAATGATTTGCAATCTGTAGAAGGTTAAGCGGTTGAGGTTCACAAGCAAAAAACGACAGTGAATTAAGCATAGCAGAAAAGAAATTTCGACTGAACTAAAGTTGAAAAGTGTGTGGAAAAATTTACCATAGAGGAGAATTTCTGATCGGATAGGTGATAGAATAAACAATATTGTACAGGCTAAAACTGAAAATGAACGCTTGCACTTGATGATTTCGAAGAATGATGGTGAGGTGAGAAGAAATCAATAGCACATGATACCTATGAGATACTTACGAGGATTGGAAAGAAATCATAGATTTAATATAAGGAATATGATTGTGATGTTTGAATCCAGATGTTCTTGAGTTGTCATTCGAGTGTTGTTATAATTTTAGACAGTTTATAACGTGTAACTTATAGGTACTGCAATTTATTTTTGGTATTTATCATAATCAATATAACTTTTCAAAAAGTATAACATAGCTCATAATTATGAAAATCATTATAGGTAGTAATGGTTCAATGAAATCGTACACTGTAATATGATTTTAAAATAAATCAACTACTAAATAGAACTTCCTTGGAGGTAGAATACTTTTGCTAGCAATATTTTAAATGTTAACTATGAAATCTACAAATAGTTGTGTCAGCCCTATAAATTTAATTAAATACGTGACATGATGTTTATATCAGGAATAAATATTTGGCTAAATGTGTATGTTTCTTACAACCGGTTACAACCGGCACCTGATTAATTTTTCAAATTGTACCTCCTTGCCATGGGATTAGCGAATATATATTTTTTCCTCTTTGCCAGTCTTATCTCTCACCAACCCTGATAGATATGCATCATGTGTTTCGTAGTGTGTCTGAATTGTGAAGTTTTTGTTTCCTTTAGTAGGTTCATGTTTGCCTTTCGATGTATTATCTAAAATTTTCCAAGTTTAAGTTTTTGCGAGTTCACCGTTATATCTTGATAAATTATAAGATTAGATAGGTTATAAGAACTGGACAAAAATCAGATTGCAAGTGATGGAAGTAAACCCTTTTTGACTGTAGGTTTCTGAGACGTCCAATTGCATATAATTTTGACCTGAAGTTGATTGAAGGGGCTGGAAATAAACTGTTTTACTGAGACCAATATATATATATATAAGTAGATATGAATATGGCGGTTCTAGCTCACTTTTGGGACAGACAGAAATTCCATACAAAATACTGTTTTAAAGGACAATAAACGAATCTGTAAAATCAAACAGTAAGGCGGTTCTAGCTCACTTTTGGGACAGTCAGAAAATCAACGTAAAATACTGTTTAAAGGACAATAAACTAATCTGTAACTCACGAATGAAAAATTAACCGAATCTATAGCCGTTTTACTGTTCATTGTAGGCTTCTAATTTCTAAGCTGTTTTAATGAAAAAATCCAGAAATCTTAATAAAAAATCTATAAACGGAAATAATGAAATTTGCTAACAATCACTCCTCGAGAAACCGGGGAGAATGTGAGTAAAACCGCATTCTTTTCACGAGGTTCTTCATTTACTTTCTCCAAATGTACTATAAAATCATCAAAGATTTCAGGTTTAAAATCGTAGTCAAATTCAATGTCTAAATAGTGAAAGATTATAGGTAAAATCTTCTCATAATAAACGTGTGTATTTAAACCTACAAACCTAATGTATTCTTTGAAAAGGAAAATAATTTTGTCAACGGTTCCAAGAGATAAGTAAAAATTTTTGTTCTTTTTTCTAAATTCTGAGACAAATTTTGTTTGCTTCTTATCTCCATATTGTAATTTTCTAAGCAGATTATTCAAATGTGTTAGCTTATTTCGAAATTTTCTTAGGTTTAGGTCTTTCGTACAAAATTAAATTACAATCTCTACAAACTAATCTTTTATCAATAATTTCTCCTCTATTATAACACTTGTAACAGTTGGCATTATACTCTTCCATTTACAAAAAGAATAAATGGAAGCTATGGAACTAAGTCTGCCGAGATATAAATTTTTCAGCGCAAATGTTTATGTTTATATTTCAACTACCGAGATAAAAAGAAATAATTTCATTCTATTGTACAACTATTTAGGATATTTTGTTTATGATTACAAAGATTAATTCCGGAAGAAATCGAGATTTTTCATCAGCGAAAGAGTATATTTTTGAAGTTTTAGAAGGAATGAAAGAGAACAATATGAACATCATTAACTACTGAATTTCTCTAATATCGTTCTTAATCACATCATAGGCTAAAAATTTCTCAGAAACCACAACCACATAACAAATCGCGTTTGTAACAGCATTTTGAAAATCCATATTGATAATTATATCGTTCTTTGAACTAGAAATATTTGTCAAACTCTTTGTTGTATCAATGACATAAATGGGTCTATTTGCTATAAATTCTTTGGGGTTGTAATACATTTCCATATTTTTGTAGTAAACTTTCTTAAAATCTTGATACATCTGATACATGATTCTGAAAAGACCACCGGAAATGTTTAAATTTTGTAATTCATCTGGATAATAAGAAACCATTCAATTTTACTCTGATATTTTTTACATCCAAACTATCGAACTTTGAAGGATTTTTTTCTTGATTATTCTGTCTATCTGTTTGAAAACCGATGATAACGAACTTGGGATTGAAGATATTTCTATAAATATTTGTGATATCGAACGAATAAGTTGTTCCGGAAATACCTTTTTGTTCAATACATTGCCAATCTAGAAAATTAAACATAATGTTTTGAGATTTTATAATTTCATCAATCAACTGAATTTTACTCGTGGTTTTGTAATCAATCATTGGAACTCTAATAAAAAAATCTGTAATTGTTATTTTTCCATCAACAGGCATAACATTTCCAGTTGCAGTCTTCAGAATCACATCATCGTCTTCTGCTCTTATAAAACTTAGATAAAATCCTCCTTTATAGATCGGAATAGTAACATTTTCAAAAAAATCCTAAGCCGAAATGTGCTAAATCACCGACCGCTTCAAATTGTCCAAATTTAAAAAGTTGATTCAAAACTGTTTGAAAATACATCACTTTTGGAATAACAAATGGTTCCTTTAATAGTGCTTAATTGGCCACAGTTTTCGACTTCTTCTATCAATTTATTGTGTTTTCTTACTTCAATCTTAGAAAATAAAAAACGGTATATAAAATTATCGATTAATCTAACATTATCAGTTCCAAGATATGCTTGACCATCTTGTTTTGTTAAAGTTCCAGAAATATAAAACTGGAAGTTAGACGAGCAAAAGTTATCTCCAAAATCAATATTAAACTCAGTTCTTTTATTCGGTTCATTCAAATGTTGTTTACTAATTGGATAGAAATTTTTAAACTCCGCCCTTTCAATATCGCCTGAATACTTTTTGTAGTCCACCATTTAATAAGAGAGAAAATTTAGAAATTTTAAACATCATGTATAAGTCGATAAGAAAAGATTTTAGTCATTTTTTAATGATCTACTTCGTCATATTCAGGATTCTGTTCCTTAAATTTTGCGATCTCGGTCACATATTTCAATAAAATCTGCACAGGATAGTAACCGCTATCTATAATATTGTTCCAATCAACTGTATCTTTATTTTCATCCAAAAACTTTATACTCAAGTGTTGATAGAGGCAAAGAACAGACATATGATCTTTTAATTGATAATGTATATTTTCTTGAATGAACTCTGGGGACAGATTTTGATATTTTGCAATGTTATACCAATTTAACTTATTAATGTACAATCGCATCATATCTTCCGGATAATTCATATTTTTGAGAAATATCATCCCAATGTTCTTTTTTCAAATCTCTTTCGTGTTGCATGATAAAAAGATCGAAAGCACTGTAATGTCCCGCCATCTCTATTTATTAAGAAAAAATTTCAAGTTTTTATAAATTGACTCTTTTTTGAGTTACATTCAGCACATTTTCCCGAAATTCTTTTAACTCCATTGATGTTTGCATAGTATTTTATATCATTTGTTGCAGTTTTTTCTTTACATCTCACACACAATATATGAGCGCCATTTATATAAGGAAATTTTATCATGCATAAAAACCCTACGCGAATACCTATTTCAGTAAGATCTTCCTCCATATTATTAAGTTTTTTTTCTAATTTTTGAAATTTGACAGCATAAGAATCATTGTATTCAACAAATTTATGACCAATATTCTCAAAAGTTTTCGTAGCATCTAAACTAAACTTATCAAAAGACTCTTTAAATTTAGTAAGTTTTTCATTAATTTCACCAACATCGTCTACTGATCTTCTATTTTGGCTTCTAACTTATCATAGACTTCTGTCGTAAAATCTTTAACATGCTGTTTATGATTCTCATAATTTTGTTTTAGTTCATTAAACATTTTAATAGGATCTTCTAATTGAATCATTACAACAACATCAAATGGATTAATTCCTTTACTAACACCGCTAATTCTTTTTCCTTTTAAAATCTAAGGCATTTTTAACATTCGGATCATGTAAATCAACAATATCGATGTTTTCTGATAATTTTAGAGGTTTTAAAATTTGTTCTTTAACAACAACATCATGTTTGTCAATACCAGGTCGAACACCGACAATTCTTTTTTTATTAGCCAAACTAACATAATTCTTTTCAACTTTGATCGCTTCAGTAATTTTATCAGCTTTTTCGATATGAGACATTAAATTGGTAAATAATTTTTTTACACCATCATCAACTTCTTTTTCCAATGTTTTTATTTTATCAGCAACTTCATTTTGAACTCATGAAATTTGCAAGTTTGTTATCATATTCTGCTTTAAAATCTTCAATCTCGACAGCAAACATATCTGAATCTGGAAGGTTTTGTAATAAATTTTCTAACTTGTTATCAAACTCATTTCTCAAACTATCAAAATTCAAACTATTATCTACATTTTGAATAATTTGTGTACCAAAATACGTCAAAAATATTTTGTGAATCCATATTTATTAAGCAATAATTTGTTAACAACTTCTTTAAAATCTTTACCATTACTCAGTTCATTCAAAACAAAAACACACAAATGTCCACAAATTGGGGGATCTTTATAGTCTTGAATCTGAGAGTCATTGTAGTAGACGCTTGATTTTTTCAAATATTTGATCAATTCTATAGGTGGTTTGTCCTCAATTCTTCCATACGAATCAAAATAACACGCATTCTTATCATTTTTATAATAACAAACCCAATGCGTTCCACTCCCCAAAATCGAGTCTAAATTCACAATTCCACATTCAAATTTCTTAACTTTTTCGGGTAATGTATCTCTCATGAAAATTCCTCTAAAATGTTTAATATTTTTGCAGATTTCTTCCAATTCTCCGAATGTTAAGGGTTCAAATTTTTTTTTTAATGTTTGATTTCACGTAATTCAAAGTTTTTTCATCTAATCCAGATCCTGTAACATCTTCCAACTCTTTATCTAACCAATTTAAAATGTTTCGAACAATAGGAATCACATCTTTTTTAACGATTGGAGCAGCTTTACGAACATAAGGAACAACATTTTTAACAACTGGAATATTTTCTCCAAAAATCTAATAAATCTTTCAAAAGTCCACCATTTTTAAGTTCTTTCAACTGATTATAAGAAAATTCTATTCTGGTTCCTTTATTGTTTTTCTTATGTTTTTCGAGTTTATTGTATTGTCTATTTGTTAAAAATATCTTATCTTCGCCATTTTTTAGTTGATCTATTTTAAATTGAATACTAACGGGTATTTTTTTCTTAAAAGCGGATTTTATTTTTTCTTTCTGATTTTTGCTGAAATTTACGTTCACCTCCATTTATATAGTTAAAATTTCAAGTTCTCTTCAATTCCCATTCCTAGTTTTCTCTTCAAAAACATTGCTCCAACTGTTGGAAGTGCAACAAATCTTTCACCTAAACTAGCATCTTTTGATAAAAATCTATCCATTGCCTTATCTTGCAAAACTTTATCTGCTATATGTCTGGAATTTGTGTCACTATGTTTTGCATAAAAAATATCGTGTTCCATAGCAGCTTGATCTAATTTATTTATACCAGGATCTCCTCTTTGTAGTCTTTTTTTTTCGAGTTTTGTGCCAGGCCCCAGATACTGATAAGTTGGTACGTGTAATTCAAAAGGTAAATTGTTGATAAAATCATTCAAAAGTCCGCTACCTTCAATCATAGATGAACTTATTGCTGGCAAAACTCGCTTTAAATATTTAATTCCATCAGGTTTTTCAATCAATTCATCAAGTTTGTTCGAAATAAAATCTTTAATCGCTTTCTTTTCGTTCAAAAAATTGTTGTTTCCAGCCTTCTCTTGAGCATAAATATAATTTATAATTCCATCGAGTTTTGTCAAATCGTCGATATATCTGTACTCAATCTTATTATCATTGTATTTTCTTACACCTGATCCTTCGATTCGTTTTTCCCAAATTGGTTTTAATCAAATTGATATATTTTTTACCTCTACTTGACTTAGGCTTCTTAGTAGATGGATCATTATTTTTGTAAATTTGAGTCAGATTCCCCATAAAATTTCTGTATACTTTTTCAAATCTTCTTCAGAATATAAATTATCTTTTGGAACGTCATTGTCTGTTAATAATCTCCATAAACCTTGAGTACCTTCGTACATTTTTTCATTAATAATTATATCATTTTGTTCAAAATTAACGGGTAAATTTCCAATCATAAAACTTTTCTTTTTTCTATCCCAATACAAACCAAATTTATCATCCTTCGCTCTAGGAAGAAATTTTTTACCAATTTCACCAATTATTATATCCGTTGTTCCAGGACTTATTGGTTCAACTATGGTAGAGTCTTCAATGATTCGAGGTCTAAATGGTGTTGAAGATGGTAATTTTGGCAATTCAAACTCAGATTCTGGAATCGAAATATATCGGCAAATTGTCGTACAACTGGAACCAAATTCATTAAATTTTGATTATCGCTTAAAACATTTTCAATTTTGCCCTCAAAATTTTTTATTGCAGAAGTTACAGGTTGATTAATTTTTTGAATAAGTTCTTGTTCTTCTTCATCAATTCGAATCTGTTCTTTAAATTCTTTGATTAATTTCTTTTCGATTTGATCAAGTTTTTTTCGCTTCTTCAGAAGTTACGTTCACCATTTATTTAGGAAAATTTTTGAAACGTGGAAACACGAAACGTGGAACGTAAAACGTGAAAGTGGAACGTAAAAAAACGTGAACGTGGAACGTAAAAACGTGAACGTGGAACGTAAAAACGTGAACAGATTTACCGTTTTTCAGTTGTTTTCATAATGTAAATAAAAAGTAAAGATAATGTAAAAATAATTGTAACAAATATTTTATCAAGTAGATTTGCCAGACCACTGAGCAGCATTTATATTAGAAAATTTATTCAAAAATTTACCATTTTTAGGCTTCAAAGTTAGATTAATAGTTAAAAATCCGTAGTCTTCCTTCCAAATTTTATCACACAGCTCATTAAATTTGGTTTTTAAAACTCATATCAGATCCCACATAATTGTTATAAATCTTTCTCGAATAGTGATCATCTTGCTTAAAAAATACACAACATATTCAGATTATTTCTTATAACTTGTTTATCAACCTTTGAAAAGCATTGGGAAAGATAGATACAAGATATGTTTTTGTGACGAGACATTACGAAATATTCCTTAATAAACGTCCTGATTTTCCAAAATACAATCATCAAAAACGATTAACGAATTGGGTTTACACTCGCTTAATGGAACTATGTCCTCAGAGGCATTATAAAAATGTGATACCTTTTTGCTTAAGTTTTTCTCAATATTTTCAAATCTTTCTTGCAATTTTTTATAAGCGTCTTGTTCTAAAGATTTACTAAAAACATACAAATTGGAATAAGGAATCAACCTATTGTAGATAAAATTCAATAATAAAGTTGTTTTTCCACATCCACTTGAACCAACAATTAACAATCTGATTGGTTGATCTTTTCTTATTTTCTTCAAACGTTTGAAGTTTTATCTGATCTTTTTGCTTTAAAAATTTTCTCCATTTAAATAGAAGATTTTCATCTTGAAGCAACGCTTGCGAAAATGAAGCTGTTCAAGTTGACTTGAGAAAGCTCTAAATTAGTTTTAAACTTGGAACATCCTATACACTTAGAGGAAGAATCAAATTATTTTATCGGTTTAAGCGGTTTTTATTCTGACAATTTTGTAATAAATATTAGTGAAAGTTCTCCTTATTGTATAGGATTTAGTGAGAAGAACGTAACAAAATATTATGGTTTAAACAAAGGATATTATACTTTCGATCAAAAAAAAATTCCCTTAAAAATTATCTGAAAACATTCAAACAATCAGATAAATCTTTAAACTTTGACGAAAACAAGTTTGAAATGCAAAAAAATTATCTCTCTAATAAAATTCAAATAAAATCACCAGTAAGAATAATGTTTTCAGCAATTATTGTAGATTTGTTAGGGTTTGTTCAAGAAACTATTGAGCCAAATCAGGTATATTTAGGAAATAAAACGCCAAAATTTAGACCCGTTTGATGTAATTGAAGTACATTGTAATCTCGTTGAACCTAGTTTTGAAAATCATACCGAACATTTACACAAAGAATCTGAAATTTTGTACACTTTTTTCCCAAATGTTGCTTATGGATCAAAAATCAGTGAAAAAAACCGAATGAAATCGATTATATTCCAATTAGAAAAAATATTAAAAGAATTCAAAAAATCGTTCTAACTATACAAGACTCTGAGGGAAATTTAATAAATAATGAGAGTAAAACAACAATATATTTAAGATTGTCGAAAGAATGATGAATCAAGGGGGGAACGAATCGTTCTTACCTTCAAACTTTCAAAACGAGTTGATAATGATGATAAATACCAATACTTTTATCTAAAAGATAAGGTAGCCCTCGAGGGCCACCTCACAAATATTCACAAAAAATACGAATAAAGACAATGTTAAAGAAAAATACAAAAAAAGCTTTGAAAACATAGATTCTGACAAGGGTATCGAATCGCGACTCTTTCAAAATCTTCATCCTGACCCTGTTTTCATCAATGAATCAGGACTTTATACTCAAAATAAAAATTGCTTGTTAAATTTTATTTCTATCTAAATGGAGACAGTTGTAGACCTACTTAAAATCAACTAAAATTCAATAACAAACATATCTTTACGATTGTTGACGAAAACAATGTGATCTGGTTTAAGGCTAAAGACGTAGCAAAAATTCTAGAATATGAAAATACTATGCAAACGATCAGAATAAACGTTGACGAAGATGATAAAAACTTCTATTTTAATCTAAATATAAGGGGGGGCTATAAATAGCTTACCTTCAAACTTCCAAAATAACACTGTTTTTCGTTAATGAATCTGGGCTTTATTCTCAAAATAAAAAATTACTAGTTAAATTTTTTTTTCTATCTAAATGGAGTCAGTTGTGAATCTACTCAAATTCAATAATAAAGAAATTTTAACATTTGTTGACGAAAATAATGAATTTTGGTTTAAGGCGAAAGATGTTGCAGAGGTGTTAGAATATAAAGATACGAAGAAAGCAATTAAAGAACATGTCAAAGAAAAATATAAAAAAAGCTTCGAAAACATACATTCTGAAGGTAGGGGTGATTCGCCCCCGCCTTCATACTTTCAAAAAAACACTGTTTTCATCAATGAAGCAGGCATATATTCTTTAATCTTGAAATCTAAAATGAAAATAGCAGAAATGTTTCAAGATTGGGTTTTAGAAGAAGTTTTACCAAGTATTCGTAAATTTGGTGTGTACAAACTTGAAAACAAGATTAAATATTTAGAGGACGAAGTTAAACACTTGCAAATTAAAGATGAAATAAAAACGGAAATAATCGCAAAACAAAGTGTAAAAAATTGACTTAATGAAACCAGACCTTGTTTGTAAAAGATTTTTGCTAAGAAAAAACACCATGTTTTTTGTATTAATTAAGAAGAATCACATGTGGGAATATCCTTATTACGTTATCAGAGCTCAAAAGAGAGAAATACCGAGAAGATTGAAAGAACTTGAAATTGATTACCCAGAAATGGAAATTTTATTAAGACAAGGAGATCCAAATTCTATCAATCTGTATAACCAAATGAAAGAATCTTTGAATATTTTATACAACGGAAATCATTTTACTACAAATATGGCAGAATCTCGACTGATTTATAGAATATCTAAATTATACGATGAAAATGTCACTCAATTTTACTAAAAACTCTTGAATTATGATATTTTGTTTGTAAATGTTTTTGATAATTATTTAACCATTTTATAGTTCTTCCACATTCACATTGAGTATCTTCATAATATAATCTATGGTGATTCTTCTTTACACAATCTTTACAATATGAGTCTTTCTTATCTCTACTATAGGGATGACTATTAAACTCTGAAATTTTTTTAGTTTCTTTACATTTAAGACATTCTTTCTCTTCCAAAGTTAATTTTTCTATTTTTATCATACAGCTCTTTATGATACTTCCTATAACAATCTTTAACAATTATAAATAATTCCATCTTTTCTACTTTTATCTTTATAAAAAGCTTCAAAACCTTTTATTTCTTTGCACATTGAACATTTCTTTTGAGCCTCCATTTATATAGAAAAAAATCTTTTGACTTTCCTCAATTCATATTCATAAAACTTTCCGGTTATTTCTTCATTATTTAAATCTTTTATACTATAAGTTACAGGATCTGTGTTATTAATTTGATAAATCACAAAGATTTCTCTTGACCAATTGTTCTTATATTTGTTCGAAAATGTTTGTTTTTTACTAACAATTCTTACATGATCATTGACTTTAAATTTAGTTTTCGTGTGAATTTCTGGTGGAACATACTTAAAAACCGACTCTAATAACTCTTTTTCTGCATCTTTATCTACGTCTTTAGGCTTCATTTTGATTGTGCTATGAACAGTATCGTTATATTTCTTTACGATTTCTTGAAGAATATCGATCCATTTAAAGTTTTTATTAATCTCAAAAATTACTTTCATTCTCTCATTTTGAGTTCTGTTATATCTCTCTACAATACTTGATTTTCTCTTCGTTTTCAGTATGATAAATCTTAATGTTGTATTTCCTCAAAACATCGTTAAATTCTTTATTTTTTAAACTCTAAAACCCTTATCTGTATGAAGTAAGTTAGGAGGTTTGTGATTGATCCTTATGGCATCTTTTACTATATCTTCGAAGGCTTTTGAAACATCTTTACCGTTTTTTCTTTTGATAGCTCTTGACCAAGCATATTTTGAGAAAGTATCAATAACATTTAACATATACTTAAATCCATCATTTTGATCTGAATAGTTAGACATTATAACTAAATCTGCTGCCCATAAATCGTCAATTCCTAAAGTTATAATTTTTTCTCTTTTTAAACTTTTTTCGTACTGGTGCATGAATTTCTCTAGCTTCAATCTCGATTTCTTCCTTATTCTTAGATTCTTTCTTTACTTGTTTTTCATTTTGGATTCTTTATAAATTTACTCTTATTTGTCTTACATTTTGAACATTTTGCTGCAATTCTATACAACCCGTTTTGAGTTTGAACGATTTTAGAATCTATATTTTTCGTTTTTTTCTTGCATTTGTGGCAGTGAATCAAATCATCTTCCATTTACATGTCAAAGTTTCCAAGTTTATTTAACTCATCTACTATATTAGATTTTGCTTCGCCTTTATATCCATACGGTACTGTATCGATCTTATTTTCTAGGACATTTCTCTTATCATCTTTAGCGTTCAGTGCCAGCTTGTTTATGGTGATGGTATACAATTCATGTTTATAGCTTTTTATTACAGTCATCTCCCTAAATTCTTCTTTATCTTCGAACAAACATCTCTTTAAGTTTTCGATATTTATTGTTTTATTTACAAACGCTTCTCTTAATTCCTTTACACCTAACTGGGTTTTTATCTAGATATTTGTACGAGTACATCTTAGACCTTAAACCACAAAATTCTTCTAAAACTTCGCTATTTAACTCATCTTTGAATTTCCCTATTACCTTTCTTATTTTTAGTCGTGAAACATTCATGATCTTTTGGATAATCACTTGTATCAAAGTCATCTATATTTTCTTTAATAATTTTAAAAGGATCTCGTTTCAATTCTAGAAAATAACTGTCTGTATCCATGTAACACAGATTCAAATCTGGATCAAACTTCTTTAATTTGTTGTAATAAAACTCGTACATTAGCAATTTTGAGAGGTCGAGAACTGAAAAATCCTATGTAAATCGGTTTGTTAAATTTAACCTTTTGTTTGTACATGTGACTCGCTATACAGTTGTCGTCAAAGATGTTAAAGCATTTGAAGTTCGTTTTCTTGGCCTGTTTCATTGAAAATTCTTCATTTCCTAGTCTAATATCACATCTGTTTCTCACATTTTCCATAGATTTTCCAAAAACTGAGTTGTTCATCAGCTTGTAAAAATCTTTCTCAAAGGTCGCTTGTAGCTTTGGTTCTCATGTGTAGTATTAAAATCAATGTAATCTTTCATAAAAGGCTTCTGATCGAATGCAATAACTCTATTCACATGTTTCAAAATCATACCCTTGTTCCAGATAGAATTTCAAATTTCTAGAATGAACAACATATTCAGTTTTATCCAGTAGAGTTGTGCAAAGTTTGTTGTTATAATGTTCTGGAGCAAGAGGCAAATCTTTATGATTTTCATGTAAATTCTTCGGATATTCTAGATCGACTTCGAGAATATAGCCATAATCTTCGTCGCCAGTACAGCCATTACATTGAGAAATGCCTCCGCGAATACCTTTTTCGATCATCAAATACATATTATAATCACTAATTAATTGTAATTCTATATTCGTTAATTTTAACATAGCATCCCATGCAAGACTGGGAGCTGTTAGATAGTGTGCTGGATCAAGTTTTATAGCAATTCAAACAAATATTCCTAAAATTTTCAAGATATCAGCGAGCAATAGAACATCTTGAATGTTATAGAGATCAGAGTAATTTCCTAGATTTTTCTCTTTTAATTTGTTCCATACATTTAAGTAGTGTTGAAAATCTTTCTCAGATATGCTCTCATCTGTCAAAAGTGAATAGAAATCTTGAATTCTCAATTCTTCTGTGTAATCAAGTTTTTCAATACTGTCGATAAATTCGTAAGGAAATATGCCTTTTCCAGATAGAATTTTTAAAGATTTCTTCTTCGTCATTTGGTTGTCTATCTAGAATTGCGTTCAGACCATCTTGTATAAAATGATTTGTATGTTTGAAGTCTTCTCTCTTTAGATTTTTTAGCTAACTTTTCTATAGACGATGCCATAAATCTGAACGTGTCTACGAAAGAAAACTTGATGAACTTTCTTGGTTTATCATCTTCAAACTCATACCCATATCCTGAATTTACTGAATAATTTATGTATTTTTCATCGGTGTTTGCGATCAAATCAACGTTTCCATATTGTTTAGCCAATTCTTTTATGTACAAATGAGTGTCGTAACATGACATATTGTGACAGAAAACTGGAATATTCTGAGGAAATTTGAGATTCAAGTTACAAGATAAATGAGCTGAACCTCTAATTTACCTGTTAAATGACAATGATCTCGTACTTTTTTTTCTTGTTTGATTATCAAAAACCCTCACATTCACAAATATGGCAAAGATTTGAATTTTGATATGCAATTTCTTCTTCTTCGGTCAATTTCATAGGTATTTTATTCTTAGAATTATACTTTTTTAGCTATGTATTTCGATAATTTATTAAGTTCTTCAAACAATTTTTGCAGGAACATTTGGCAAATCTTCTTCATTTTTGGCTCGATAACATATCGGCTTGTACATACGATTGGTCACATTAGACACTAAGTATAGAGTAAAACCATATGGAATGTGCTTCTGAATCTTGGTTGTGATCGATTTTTGCGGATTGTTTTTTGCATGTGGGAATCTTCTCTAATATGCTTTCAAAATCCATATAAATAACGTAAGGATGAGAAAATTTCTTTTGATAATTAATAAATGTTGTTGTTTGACCTGGAAACGGCATAATTGGCTTACAAACTTCGTGATTTTTACAAATTTCTAAATGGTCTGTTAAATCTCCAGATTTGTAGAAAATGGCTTAAACATCTTCTGCATAGAAATTTTTTGTGTTCATGCTTAGATAACTGAGAGAAAACGAGCTTATTTAAATCTGTTATCAAAACATAATGAGATTTGTCTTCTTGTTTAACATACAAATAAGTCAATGTTTAACTCAGCGTCGTATTTTTCAGAAATTTGTAATGGAACAATATTGAGTTTCTCATCATAACTGTAGATATTTATAGACATTTTTGGATATTTGTACTTGGAATTGTGACTTCGTTTTTCAAATAATTGTATATCTTTTAAGGACATTGGATACTCGAAACCTGAAAATATCTCGTCATTTACAAATTTCTCGTATTGCTTTGCTCTGTCAGCATTCTTTTCGGGTTTTTCAATAGCGCATCGGATAGAATAAACAAAACAGAAATCATCTTTATTTTTGATATTTATACAAGCTTTCTTATCTTTGATTTTCTTTGGTAAATCGATATATGATCCTGCGTTCATAAATTCGTGTTTATTAAGGCTCAAAATCAGTTGTTTACAGCGTTTTAATGTCCATCCAGAACCTCGATTTGGATGATTTGTCTGTTCTCGATGTGTTAATTTATTAAATTGCTTAGTAATAAAGTCGTTTATGTCAAAGATCTCGTCTGCTTTTATAGTAAAAATACATTGGGCAAGTTTGTGTTTCACCGTTCACTAAAGTTCTTTCGTATTCGCATTCCAAAGAGAGATATCCTTTACTATTTTTAACATTTTCTTGAAATTTTTCGATTAAACTTTTAATTTCTGGACGCAAAATAGAAAGATATTTGTAAATTGACATGGAATTATCGTTCAAGTTTGTTAAAATGTATTGCTTGAAAAGACCGTGTATTGAGGATAAAACTTCTACATCAATGATATTTTCGGGTTTCTCATTAAGAGTTTTGTCAATTTCTTCGATCATTTCAGACTTAGTTTTATCGTTTGTTTCAATGGACAATTTCTCAGCGATTGATTGAATTTTTTCATCTTTAAATAGATTGAGATTTTTCTTTTCAACTTTGAAATTTTTCTTTAGTTCACGCAATTTTCTATATTATACATCTTCTCGTGACCATCGATTTGATTCTCTTTAGCCCAAGTCTTCAAATAATTTAATTCTTTTTCATAAATATCTTTATTTTTCAGATGATTCTTTGACTTATAATGTCGGGTAAAATGATGTTCAAAAACATCTTTTTTGCAGTATGGGCACTCTATCTTTTTCCGCTCCATATTTAAAGAGCAAAAATTTGTAAACTAAAATTTTGAGAAGTGGTGATTTTTGACACAAATCAGCACAAATTGTAGTAAAACAGCTGTAGATTCTTCTATTTATTATAGAAAAATCTGTAAACTAAGACTTAAAATTATTGAAAAAATAGTATAGTTATAGTAATAAAAGTACTTTTATTACTATATTGGTTTGTAGAGGGTAATTTAAATTCTATAATACTATTTTTTCAATATTTTTTTCTTTAACTTTTCCAAGATTTTTCATTAAGATTTTAATATATTTACAACAGAATTTTCGAGAAATATCGTTCACATTATCAACTTTAAAGCTAAAAATTCGCAATAATTAGAGAAATTCAGTAGATTTTCAGGATTTTTCAAAAAACTCTAGTATATATGCACCTTAAGAGCTGTGGTTTTGACCCTAAAAACACGTTTTTAGGGTCAAAACCCCGGTTTTTTTGTGTATTTTGGAAGTATAGTGTTGATTTTTCACCTTAAAAGTGTAGAAGTATTAATTTTTTTCTATGTAAATGGCACTGTTACAAGAGTTGAATAAGGTTGGTGATTTAAACATTCAAAGAATACAAGAAAATTAATAGAATTAGAAGAAAATAAGAAATACAAAATTTTGAATCTGGAGAAAATGAAAGATAAATTCGGGTTTACAATAATTGCCGTGTTGGAAGATTATAAAGTACACTTACCGAACAGATTTTTGACTGTTTTGGATGAAAAAAAGATTAAAGAATTGAATAAAAATGAAAAATTACACTTGGTTGTTACTGGAAAGAAGACTATTAAAGATAAAGACTGTGTTACAATTAACTTCGTGGAATAAAGATTTCGAAGATTTCTGGATTTTTTCATTAAAACAGCTTAGAAATTTAGAAGCCTACAATGGAACAGTTTAAAAACGGCTATAGATTCGGTTAATTTTTCATTCGTGAGTTACAGATTAGTTTATTGTCCTTTAAACAGTATTTTTACGTTGATTTTCTGACTGTCCCAAAAAGTGAGCTAGAACCGCCTTACTGTTTGATTTTACAGATTCGTTTATTGTCCTTTAAACAGTATTTTGTATGGAATTTCTGTCTGTCCCAAAAGTGAGCTAGAACCGCCATATTCATATCTACTTATATATATATATAATATATATATATATATATATATATATATATATATATTGTATTGATCATTACCAAGGAAACTCAGATTTAGGGTTGAAATATAACTTATTCCAACCAGAAATGCTCTTATGCACGCAAAACCTGATCAATAATGAGTGCATTAAACCTCTGGTTATATTAAACATAAGTACTTAAATAATATCTATCTGATGTATTCTTCTTACTTACATTTGAAAAATACCATAAGGCACCATCATAATAACTGTGCATTGCGTCATACGTGATTTAACTAATTAGGGTTTTTAAACTCGCATTACGAAACCATGGGTAATGGCTAGCTTAACAAAAGTTTTCAAACCCAAAATTAACTAACTACCTTAACTTTCACCCATAGTTTTTAGTTACAAACATTAAACTGAAATATGAATTGGCCATCTACCAGCAGTAATTAACCGGATTCGAAGATTGTAACTAATTTTCATTTAGGTAAAAATCTATTGAAAATAATCAAAACCGTATAAAGAAACAATTTGATAAGAACTATTGGAGTTTCCTAATGTTTGTTTTAAATTTATTTTTTGTTTGTGTTTAATAGCTGAATTGTACTTTTAAAGTGAAATGTTTGCATACTTATTTATTCACAACTGCCATTCACATTAGCAGAATTAAATGTTAAAGCATAATTTTCATTATCACAGTTATTTTTGTTTCAGACGTAAATATAAGAGGCCGAGATGTCGAGTGATAATGAAGATCATCTTATCAACCCTGCAGAATTTGTCCCTAGGCAGCAAAATCCCTTGTCTGTCCACCAGTCCGGAGAAGTAAAAGAATTGCTTCCTAATCATTCCAGTTACCCCAAGGTTAGTAATTTTTATATAAACGAATACGGCTCGTATGAATTGTACATAAAATCAACTTCAATTATAATGCAATAAAAAGAGGCTGTTAAGGAGCAGGTATAGCAAGTGGCACACTCTTTTTTGAGGCTAGGAAGAACCTTTGATAGTTAGGAAACAAACCCCACCAACTCCAACAATCGTCCCCGTAGTAGACTAGCCTTATTAACTAACCTTGCCCTTACACTCCAGAATTCAATATTTGCAGTTAGTGATGAGCCGCTCCTGGATATCCATAAGGTTACCCAGATTTAAATGACACTTTGGTTTTTGCTGTGCCCAGTGTTAGGTTCAAATGGAAGGTATAAACCAGCCAGAAGTGATCCCTCCTGGGTTTTGCATAGGATTACATGATTAATAAATGGAGTCTGTTGAGAGTCAACATAAGAAAAATGCTGTGTCTCTTACGGTTCAAGCAATCTATTTATAATTGATAAGCATTGACGTTAAGTCAAACATTGATTGAACATTACTTCTTCATCCTCATATGGCACAGCACTGGTTTGGTCCACGAGACTGTCTCTGGTTAATCTTGAACACAGTGTTTTATATAGTTTAATGGTTGCCACATCATTCGGACGGGGTGAACTGCACACAATATAAAGATGAGGGGTTTAAAACCAGGATGCTCTCATATCACATCTCAACTAAAAGAGTCTCCCACTAAACGAGTAAATACAGTAAAAGTGGGTTTTTAAAAATGATGAGTTTATGAGCGAAAGTGAATACTGACAGTAGTTATAAAGTGTAGGTTCTGGGACAGGACCTTTGACCCCTGTTATCTCTCTGCGGGGGGTCCTTATCAGTGATAAACCTTTGACATTTCCGCATATTTTAAGATAAGCACGTGCCAGATAACCTTGACCCCAATTAAAAAAGCAATTGACCTCAATTAAATAACAATTAGATAAGCCCGCGAGGTCGCTACTATTGTTTACGTTTCGTTATCGGCACGCGCCGGTTCGTATCGCGAATTCTTCACCTCTAGGTCATGGACCTGATATCACTGTCAGGCGTCTGCCAACCAGTCCATCAGACCGATAAGGTTTTTTTCTCTTTAAAACTAGGTGATGAATGCAACGATATAAAAAAAAAAACAATTCTTCTAACTATAGTACGATTGACTCGAGAGTGTTTCGAGTTTATATTTTTCTGCTTAATATGCATTTTGTAAGAATATAAATGGATTGACTCGCTATTGATTTATTATTATTATTATGTGTGTTAATCATGTCGGTAACAATGCCATATGTAATCTTCCTTTATGTTTTGAGTGTTGTGTACAGTCAACAAAATTTCTCTTCACAACACTGGGGTAATGGAAGTACACTTGTAGCTCACGCAATATCAAACAGAACAAGGATAGATTTACATTACTCACCTAAATCTCCCCATCAAGCGTTGTTCACTTTGAACTATTTCAATGTTAGTAGCCAAGAGACAACTAGTGGATCTGATGGAGAAAGAATCGTTGTCATTTTTTAATGAAGAGACTATGAATGATGCTCCGTCAGAACAAGGTGATGAAAACGTTTTCTTTTGACGAAAAACGACTCTACATTTAATGAAGACAACTATAGTGATGACACGACCACACTTGAAATTTTAAATGAAACAAATGACTGTTGTCTGCAAGCTGATGATTGCGCATATGTTAAAGAATCTTTACAAAAAGACATTGAGGAATACATCGATAGAATAGGACAGTTAAATAATGAAATCTCAAGATTGAATACAACAATTCGTGTCCTAGAATATGATGCTGAATTAAGAAACAAGGAATTGTACGAAGTGAAGTCACCCAAATATAGAAGTCGAAGATGTTACTGTCGGAGAAGAAAAGGAATTTTAAGACGTGGTGTCTAAGTCTTAATAAAGTTAGAAGAGCAGAAATAATCAACAGTTCAGAAGATTTACTAGAAAAACAATTTTATGTATATATGTTTAATATAAATATAACTTTTTACTGAGGTATTAATTTTATTTGTGTTAACGTCCCAATAAAGACAGAAGATGATTGGTATAATATTCATTATACTAAGCTTTGATATCAATTGACCTGACCTCTGATAAATGTTTTATCTAACAAACCAAATTTAATTTTAAATGA
Organism: Homalodisca vitripennis; assembly: GCF_021130785.1. Lineage (NCBI taxonomy): Eukaryota > Metazoa > Arthropoda > Insecta > Hemiptera > Cicadellidae > Homalodisca > Homalodisca vitripennis. Next base: position 27,328 of record NW_025778444.1, on the reverse strand, counting down.
AGCGCTATTTGTCCTTTATTTACCCTTGTTTACTACATTTTGTCGACACGTGGTCACCTTAAACCTTTAGAATGTTTAAAACTGCAACTTTTCTATCAACACGTGCTCGCCTTTAACCTCAAACGTTAGTTTGGATGGGTATATAGCGTTCTCCTCCTCAGAGAGTTGATCAAGTTCAATTTTCGACTTCTACTCGTCCGCTTCTTTCTCACTTAAAAGTAAGTAGTAATCTTTCACTTTATAGTCAGTGTGATAGAAAATGGAAACCTTGCGGTGTTAACACAAGGTTTCTATTACACTTTAAAGAATTACAAGTCTGTAAATAATATACTTAGTGCTGTTGAGCAGAGAACGGAAACCTTGCGGTGTTAACGTAAGTTCTCTGTTTAACAGTTGTTTTATGTTAAAAATATTAATAAAAATTCACTTTATAGTCAGTGTGATAGAAAATGGAAACCTTGCGGTGTTAACACAAGTTTTCTATTACACTTTAAAGAATTACAAGTCTGTAAATATAATATACTTAGTGCTGTTGAGCAGAGAACGGAAACCTTGCGGTGTTAACGTAAGTTCTCTGTTTAACAGTTGTTTTATTTTAAATATTGAAAAAAAAACGTTTAAAGATGTAAAATAACAATTGTTTACAATCTTACGCTTTCTAAAAGTATAAAAGATTAAAAATCAACTTTACTTAGAATAATATTTAGTGTAAGTAACACTTATTTGTTATTAATTATTTCTTTTTTTTTATTAGAGGAAAAATGGATTCCGACAAATGGTGAAGCAGTCTATTGACGTCAGAGAACCACGTGATTTTACAGCTCATCACTAGAAGAAGAAGAAGAAGAAGAAGATGGAGTTCATAATAGATTTTCAAGGGTTTAAAAATAGTAACAATGAATTTATAGTAAAAGAACTTGCTCTTATTTCAACTGATGCACAAATATATGAGCTCCATTTATTTCAGCCACCGTGTAATTTTCATGAACTCGCACCACAAATACAAAAACAGGTGCTGTGGCTGGAGAGACAATACCATGGACTGTATTGGGGATCTGGTTTTACAGAGTATAATTCAATGAAAGATATATGTTCAAATGTTAAAATAAACGGAAATGTGTATGTGAAGGGAAACGAAAAACAAAAGTTTATAACTAGTTTACTGTCAGATTTTTGTGGTTAATGTTATTAATATAGAAGATCTCGGTTGTCCCAATTTGTCTATTTTGAGATCTCAATTTGTACAACCGAGTTCGATGAAAGAATGTAGTTTTAATCACAGTCCACACAATTGTGCTTATATTAATGTACATGTATTGTTGTTGCAATGGTTCAATGCACAAAAGCTTGTGGAGAAAACAAATGGAAAATGTCAATTTAGCCTTTAAGGAGTGTTTTCAAAATGGATACAAACATATGTCGGCTGGTATGGTCAAGTTTATCCCAAAACATTTCATTGTAAATCATTCTGAGGATGTGGAAAATATATATGATAAACTACCCAGCAATTTGAAATGTGATATAGACATTGTCTTAAGCATGACATGTAAAGAACACTACCCGCATAACGTTAAGAAAAGACATTGTACGTACTGTTTAAATAAAGTTATGACATCATTATCTGTTCAAAGTTCATAGATAACAAATGTATTTTTAATAATTGTTCTTTTGTAATAGTCTTTAGTACGTGCGCTTGTTCTAACAACAACAACAATGTCAGTAGATACCGTTAATGGGTGTTGTAACATTTTCAACTGTACTAAAAAGGACTTAACAAACTCTGGATTTTATCGGACAAAGTATTTTGAGAATGTTATTTGCTGCGGATGCGGATGGCAGTCAGACAGCACCAGACTAACTATTAGACATTTAAATTTCGTTCATAAAATCAACAATCCAGATTGTGACCTGAGTAAATTTATAAAGGAGGATTATAAAACAACTATTGCAAGTACAAAAGGTCTGTTGCTGAAACTGAGAAGGTTATGAAAGAGACTTTTATGATGTGGCCTAAATCATATCCTGCAATAGAAGAAATGGTGAGCACCGGGTTTTACTACATTGGAACTGGTGATTCGACTACCTGCGTTAGCTGCGGTGTTACTTTGGATCAGTGGAGTCCAGAAGACAATCCGCAAGAAGAACACAAGAGAGCATCACCTTTCTGTGAACTTGTCAAATAAAATACTATATCATGATATATTGTTGTTTTTATTTTTCACTACCAGAGTATAACTCATGATGAATACATTAGCTGTTAGAGCTGGTATTGCAAGAGAATTGCATAAACAAGCACGTAGGAATTTTCATACTCGTCATGTTGAACTTAAGGGTATTAATGATCTATATCAAGCAGATTTAGTGGAAATGATTCCATTTCAAAAAGAAAATAAGGGTTTTAAATATATAATGACAATTATTAATTGTTTCAGTAAATTTGCAATTGCTATACCGTTGAAGTCTAAAAGTGGTCTTGAAATTGAGAAAGTTCTAAAACCAATATTATTAAAATATCCTATGAAACATTTTCAGACTGACCAGGGAACTGAATGGTTCAATTCTAGAGTTAAATCGTTACTAAATAAGTACAATATAAATCATTATCATACATTCTCAGATAAAAAAGCGGTAATCGTTGAAAAGGTTTAACCGCACAATGAAAAGTAAAATGTGGAGAGCGTTTAGTGAACAAGGTAGTTACCGCTGGCTCGGTTTATTACCAAAGCTTGTAAACGTATATAACAATACTGTTCACAGAAACTATAGGAGTCAAAACCTGTTGATGTAACAAATCTAAATGAGAGAGATATTTTATTAAGGATTGTTAAAACCCGTAAAACTCCTCAGTTAAAAACAAAGATTCAAAGTTGGTCATCCAGTTAGAGTAAGCAAAAAATCTAAAGTGTTTACTAAAGGTTATTTTCCTCAATGGAGCAATGAAATATATACTGTATATAAAGTACAGTTAAACGAAAACCTATTACATATATATTAAGAGATGATAAAGGAAATGTCATTAAAGGAGGATTCTATCAAGAGGAACTAAGCAAAACCAATTACAAAGACACGTATTTAGTAGAAAAGATTGTTAGGAAAAAAGGTGATAAAGTTTTAGTGCGTTGGTTAGGATTTGATAAATCACATGGACAGTTGGATTGATAAAGTAGATCTTCTATAATGAAGTTTGAAAAAACAAAAAAATAAATTTTTCTGTTTATAAATTTAGATATGATAATAAAGGAGAAGAATTCAGAATACAAAAAACATCATGGTAAATTATTACCTAATTCTATAAGATGTATAATTTGCGGTCCTTCCAACTGCGGAAAAACGAACTTAATGTTAAATTTATTATTTTCTCCGCAAGGTCTGTTTTTTGAGAATATTTATATATTCTCGAAATCATTGTATCAATCAAAGTATGAGTTTTTGGAATGTGTGTTAAAAAAAACTTCCTGAAATTGGATACTTTTCGTTTTCAGACAACGATGAAGTCCCACACACCCAAGTGAAGTGAAACCGAATTCCATAATGATTTTTGATGATGTAGCTTGTGGTAAACAAACTAATATAAAAAATTACTTCTCCATGGGAAGACATAATGATGTTGACACGTTTTATATTTGTCAAACGTACAGTTACATTCCAAAACAGTTGGTACGTGATAATGCTAATTTTATAGTTGTTTTCAAACAAGATGATCGTAAACTTGCAAACATATCTACCATGATCATGTAAACCCTGACATGAGTTTCGATACATTTAAAACTATTTGCTTTAGGGTATGGGATCAAGGAAACAATAAATTTATTGTTATCGATAGAGAAAGTCAAGTTAATAAAGGACGTTATCGATCAGGATTTGATACGTTTGTAACACTATAAAGGAGAGGTTACAAATCGTTTTGCATTTCATTTACTTCTTCAGTCGATGTTTGACGATCAAGGAGTAAAGATGGAGAGTAAAGCAGCAGAGGACGATCAATGTGAACCAATTGAGAATGAAAAAATTAACAAAACAAAAGAAGATATTATCAAAGAAATTACAGAACTCCGGAAAAATATAAAACGAAAACATAGAACACTTAAACGTGACCTTATAGAAACTGAAGATATGTGGAAAAACAAATTAAAACCAATATCAGAACCGTTACAAAAACTAGTTGAGGAGGGTGAAACAGCTTCAACAACAACAACAACAACAAGAAGTTAAGAAAGAACTTAAGAGGAAAAGTTTAGAAGACCATGAAGAAACACCTGCGAAACGTTACTTACCTCAACATCCTCAAGGAGTTAAGAGAAAGCCTCGCCTAAATCTTCCAACTCAACCTGATTATGAGAGTGATTATGAATATGATGATGGTAATAGTGAAGAGCTTCCTTTTCCAAACGATTAGCAAGTCATGATTCTTATATGGAAACTGAATTAACAAATGATAATAACGATATTGAAATGAATACACCACCGCCGCCAAAGCAATTTGACGAGGAAATGGTATACGAGTCAACAACTGGACAGGAATTATTAAAAACACCCCAGGAAAAAAAACTTGCAAAGGAATTTGTAGAACGTGAGTTTAAGGGGAAAATTGCTAGAGATTATTTTCTAAAACTTATACAAGGAGGTAAAAACTCTAGACCATAATTATGGTATTCGAATCGATGGTGATTCTTGGATGATAGGAGACAAACGAATAGATATTCATGTTGGTGATATTTTAATAGATGGAAAAAGATATAAAGGTACACCCGGTCTTTATGAATTAATAGTTATGAACATTCCAAACGATTATATTTATACTGAAGAGGATTTAAATGCATATGCTGACATTTTGAGAGAAACTAACGTTTATAGAGTGAATTATTCGGCAACAGGAAAAATTAGATCTAACAGAGGAAGTAAATATAAAAATATAATTGCTCCTCTGATTAATCGAGTACCAACACTTGAAGAGCATCACATGTCAACATATTCTGATTTGGTAAATAAAGAAGCTACCGGGAGCGGTATTAATTTAACAAACACCGCACCTAATTATGTCTATTTTGACGATCCAAATGAACTTGTAGATCGATTGAGGTTATTATTAGCATCTCAACAAGCAGGGAACACAGGTCATTCAAATGAAATCAACTCAATCATTGAAGAACTACTTGAATTAGAACCTGTATTGTCAAAAAACGTTGTAGTGAAAAAATAAAATAAATATTGGTATCAAGTTGAATATTGTTCATTTTATTTCTATTCCTCACATGATATACATGTATCATGAGTGTTGATAAATTTGGTCACCATTCACGATCGACTAAGGTTCTTAGAGGTCCAAAAGGAGAAGGGTTCGAACTTACTACCGAAGGCAATTATGATATGCAAAATAAGAAACTGTGTAATGTCAGAGAACCTACCGAGAAGAACGATGTTGTAAATTTAAACTATATCAAAAACAATAGTCTGTTAAGGACCAAAGATGGGAGTTTGTTTAATGCAGAAAATCTAAAAATATCAAATGTTGGAAAACCTTCAAATTTACAAGATGTAGTTAACGTGCAATATTTAAAAGATTCCATCGAAGACTGTTTAAGGATTGAAAATGGAAAGTTTGATGCGAAAAATAAAGTTATATGCAGTGCTAGTGAACCGGTTGAGGAGTATGACATTGTAAATTTAAAATTACTTCAATAAACATGCTGTTAATGTGCAATATTTAAGAGATAACACATTAATACTTAATAAAACAACTAAAGAACTTGATGCAAAGAGTGCTACCATATCAAATCTGTCTAAACCTAAGTTTCTGTACGATGCTGTGAACAAATTATATTTTCTAGAAAATATTGCCGACATAACCTACGCAATTTATTATCAAATTCACAAAAGGAGTAAGAAAAAGATGACTAAATCCGAATGGATAAATAAAGTTATAAAATATAAAAACATAAATTGGCTTGATCTTTTTTCAGTTAAAGTAGAGTCCCCCAGTAAGTGAAGACGTCTCTTAGATGTATTTAAGTAATGGCTGTGCGAAAACAACCGCTTCAGTCGTTATTGTGGCTCCGGACTGTTAAGTACAATTGGAAAAACTGCAAGTGCTATTATAAATCGAGGAATTGACATTTTACCTTTTGAATTACATTTACCTGGAGGTTATCAGTACTGCGGTCCTGGTACAGATTTACAAAAGAGATTAAGTAGAAACGATCCAGGAATTAACGGTTTAGACGCAGCTTGTAAGGAACATGATATAGCGTACTTAAAATATCAAGATACTAATCACAGAGCATACGCTGACAGAATCTTAGCTGAAAAGGCTTGGAATAGATTTAAAGCATCAGATTCAAGTGTAGGTGAAAAAGCCGCAGCGTGGGGCAGTTACAAATATTATGAAAGCAAAATCTAAATTAAGTGGTGGATCAATAAGGAAGAAGAAGAAAGCAGTACAGAAGAGGAAACAGATGAAAACAAATAAAAATATAAAAAACAATAAGAAAACAAAGACAAACAAGAACAAAACAAAGCAAATGAAAAAAAACCTTAAAGGGAAAGGGGTTATATTTAAAAACCGTATTCCGGATCAGGATTAAAAAAAAAAAAAATATTCATCGAAAATAATAGATGAGCTTCCAAGTAAACCGCTATCACAGTTTGACATTTTAAAATGTGCTAAGCTTCTAAAGTTACCATACTTTAGAGGAGTATTTATGAGAGACCTGTTACCGCCTAAAATTAACGATAATGAATCTGCAGTTGTTAATTTAGATAGTATAAATGGAAAAGGTACACATTGGGTATGTTATGTGAAACGTTGATATAACGTAGAATACTTTGACAGTTTTGGCAATTTAAGACCGCCGACCGAGTTAGAGGATTATTTTAAACAGTGGACCCCATCACGTTACAATCAAATACAATTACTTTCCGAGGCAGAAGGAAAATACTTTTAACTGCGGTCATTTGTGTTTTAGACTTTTTGTTCGTGAAGAAATGATTTGTGTTACAGGAAGATCGTCTGATCTCAAGTGTACGTTGTTTCCTCCTTTAGATTTATCAAGATCTAATGACTGGGAAATGGGTTTTTTGGATTTAATGACTTACAATTCAATTCCCAATATTGAAGAAAATATCAATAACGTACTTTACATCGGCTCCAATACAATATCTCTTCCAACAGGATCTTATGAAATAGAAGACATTCATAAGTATATTAACAATAAATTGAAAGAAATAGATCCAACTACAACATTCAAGTTAAAAGCAAACAACAATATACTTAAAAGTGAAATATGGGTGTTCTAAGAAAATAGACGTTTCGAAACCTCACAATTTAGGTTCGTTACTTGGGTTTATAGATAAAGATATCAAGATATTGGATGCAAATAAATGGCACGTATCATCAAGTCAAGTGATCATTAACAAAGTTGATATCATACGAATCACTTTGTAATAATGTAGAAGGTTCATATAGAGACGGAATCGAAGGACACGTATTACATGAATTTTATCCAGTGGTTGGACCTGGATTTTAAAATTGTTGAAAGACCTGAATCAGTACAATATCTTCCAATTTACAAACAAAATAATTTATCAGAATTTAATATAAAACTAGAAGATCAGAACGGAGATTTAATTAATTTCAGAGGTGAAAACATTAATTTACGCGTTCACATTAGAGAGAAAAGCAGGAAAATAACTATGGGCTTGGTGTTTAAACTCAACCTCTGCATCTTCTAAAAAAAAAGTTAGTTAAAACCTTTCATACTACACCAAATTTCAGTATTCCTCTAACAGTGAAGCTGTTAACATTGAGGAACCGCATATTTCTTAACTCACTAGGAATATTTAAATCACCTTTATCATCATGAACGGGATACTGGATATTGGTGAAAATGTAAATTTTGATGATTCAGTAATTAATATTGAATGGCATTCTCACAATCCATACTCTTCGAATTCATTAAAAGAATAGTGACGAAATTAGAATACCAGTTCACCAACAAGATGTATACACATTACCAAGTCGAAGTTTTCCTTCTGATTGAGGGAAAAATTATAAAGGCTGCAGACAATTCTGATGATATAACTACAGAGTTGGTAAATAATGCTATGTCATTTTTGTTTCATGAAATACGATACGAAACTGTGTGGTACAGAAATTGATAGAGTTAAAAATGTTGGTATTACGACTACAATGAAAAATATACTTACATCTCGCCAAGTGATGTCAACTGGATGGAAAATGCTGGTTGGAAAATTACATCAGTAGAAAATTTAAGTGATAGAACTAACTTTTCTTTTTGTGTACCACTTAAATTGCTTCTTGGATTTGTAGAAGATTATAATCATATTTTATTAAATGTTAAACAGGAATTGGTACTTTTGAGAGCATCAAGTGATAAGAATGCTATCATTCAGAGTGGAGCTGCTTTACATGATTTTAAAATAAATTTGACAAAAGTTATTTGGAAAGTACCTTACGTACAAGTTGAAGACAATATAAAATTATCTCTTTTAAAAGTTGTAGATAAAGATCAACCCATTTCTATTCCTTTTAGAAGATGGCAATTAAACGAATATCCATCTTTACCAGCCTCGCAGTTTCAAAACATGGACAGTTTAAAACTAGTTCAGTTATGGAAAAGCCACGCTACGTCATACTAGGTTTTCAAAACAAATCGTAAAGACAATGCTGCTAAAAATGCATCTCATTTTGATTTTTGTAGTTTGGAAAATGTTAAATTGTACCTCAACAGCAAATACTATCCTTATGATAACTTGAATGGGAATAAATCACTAATGTATGACTTGTATACAAGATTTCAATCTTCTTATTATTCAGGATGTGATGATCAACCTTGTCTCGATAAAAAAACATTTTTAGCTAAAACTCCTTTATTTGTTATAGACTGTTCTAAACAATTAGAAACACTAAAGACTGGATCACTTGATATACGTCTAGAAATTCAAACTTCTGCTGAAGTACCTGCTAATACAGCAGCTTATTGTTTCATCATTCATGATGCCTTAATTCAATATTTACCATTGTCTGGTATTGTAAAGAAAATTATGTAATTCCAAAATCAAATATAATAAACAAAATGTTATTTTAAAATGTTTTGTCTCTTTACTTTCCTTGGTACTCTTAAATTAGAATAGGAAAAAAAATAACAACACATAATTATTAGTATACAATCAGTTTTATTTACAATATTTACATAACAAACAGGTGAATGTATATTGTTAACATCATTTTAGTTGGTAATTGTCCATAAGCAATTGTATTGATGCCATCTTCACAAACACTCCTTTTGTCATCATCATAATTTAATGCCAATTTGTTTACTGATAATGTTTTGATATTATGTTTTTTTGATTGAAATAATGTTACATCACATCTTAAAATTGACTTTATTATTCAAACAGTTCAGGAAATCATTAAAGTGAATTTTTTTTATCTACAACTGATTTTGTTATACCTTTGGCTTTTTTCAATCTATGACCCTGACTTGTTGTAAGATATTTCATTATTCATAGTTGTATATGTGTACAATTTAGGTTTCAAACCTATAAATTCTAAAATAGGAATACTTACACATTCATCTTTGAATATTCCTAGAGTTTTCTTGTTTGTCTCGTCATAACATTTATGAATCTTTAGGGTAATCGGACAAATCAAGAAAGCACTTTAAGTTTGGGTTGAGGAAATCCTCATACACATCAGGAGTGAATTATTTCATAAAAAAAGGAATCTGTATCTAAATAAAGTACGTTAACAATCTTATTGGAATAAAAAGGTTTAACTACATTATAGTGAAAATCATACATATGCAATTTAGATAATTCAAGAACAGTAAAACCTATATAGATTGGTTTATTAAAATACAATTTATCCTTTACCATTTCAATGGCTGAAATATTCTCACCATAGACAATTCTGTTCTTGAACCCAGGTTTAGAAACAAGTTTTTCTACTTTTCTGGAATCAGTTACCAGTTCAAGATTAGTACGTTTTCTTATATTTTCAATTGTTTTTCCAAACATAGCATTGTTTAAGAAGCTTATAAAATTCTTTCTCAAAGCTATTGTTTGCTTCTTTTCGTTTTTTAGTATTGAAATCTATATAAGGTTTCAACCAAGTGCTTTGATTAAATTTCAATACTCTACGGATTTTCTTTAGTTTTAATCCATGATTCAAAGCTTGCTTTAAAACTAAATAGTGACAAACGTATTTCTTTTTGTGTTGTAAAGTAGTTAGGAGTTTGATTTGCTTTGATCCCTGGAGGACATTTGTTTTCTGACAAGAACGGTAAGTCATTGTGTTTGTCATGTAAACGATGAGGATTATTTTACATCACACTCAATTATGTAACCAACATCCTCATTATCAGGTACAGACAAAAACATCAAATGTCTTAATTTGTTTTTTGGTTAACCATTTAAAAGAATCTATTGGTATAGGTTTTGACATTGCGTATCCATATAAAGTTGTTTGCATCTATATATATTAAAAATGAACTGTCTTTTTCCAGGATCAAAGGCGTTACCCATGTAACTATTATTAGATTTTGCATAGCGTTTTTTTACACTGTGTAATACCACCTCTTATACCTTTCTCAATGAAAAGATTATTGATTATAGTCTTCAATAAGTTCAGGTTTTACGTTTGTAAATTTTAACATAGCATCAAAAGTAAGACTAGGTAAGGTTAAGTAATGAACAGGATCCAAATCGTAGTTTGATTGACATACTAATCTAAAGTTTTGAAATACATCACACAAAAGTAATACATCAGTTTTAAGGTAAAGATCACTATATTCACCTAGTGTTTTACATTGAAAACTATTCCAAACCTTTTTAGCATGTTCATAATCTCATTCACTGATGTCATTTAGAGTCATAGTGTTATAGAAACATTCCTTGCTTGGCAACTGAGTTAAATCAAGTTTTTCCCAAGCATCTGTAAACTCATATGGATAAACACCCTTTCTAGTAACTAATGACAAGTCTTCGTTGTTAAAAAAACATCTTTGTATGATTAAATTTGGTCTAAGCTTAAATTTTGTACAAGCGAAACTTAAACTACTTCCCATAAATCTAAAGCTATCAACAAATCTTAATTTAATTCCACTTTCTGTATGCTTAACAAATGAAATGTATTTTTCTTTGCTATTCGGAATTACTTCAACTTTTCTTTCATCACAACCTAGATTTTTATTATAAAATGACTATCGTAATTTGAACTTCCGTGAATTACTACAGGAAGAAACTTTTGATTTTGTCGCTTTAAGTTACAAGCATAACACAAAACTGATCTAAAACGTCCTGACAAAATGACAGTGATCTTTTACAAGGTTGGTTGAAAGTTTCAGTAAACTCCGAATTGCAGCATTCACAATGAGTGGTTTGACTTAACTCTTTCTTTTTCTTCCTGAGTAAGAGGTAGCATTGATTTGTTTACATCTAATAAATCACCAATTAGGTTTGCCATGCTTACTATATATTCTACAAATTTAGCCGAGGCATTAGGTCCTGTATACCAAATATGTTTCATTCGGTAAGCTATATAATATTTCTATCGGGCCCCTTTACAGCCTCTCGGTTATTTTTGTTATTTAGTTTTAGTCCTCCGTTCACTGTTGTTGTTTTTTCTTATTGTTCTTAATGTGATAATGTTATTTGACACAGCGATCCGCTATTTATTCCTTGCACTGATAACGTGACACCATATTTTAAAATGTAGGTGTCCGTTAACCCTACGGGCATTGATAACCTGCGTGTTTTATGCCCTTATATAAAAAAAAAAAAAATTAATATTTCATTCAGGTAGGACTGTCTTTATCGTAAGCAAAATACACACAAAAGCTCATTGGCTCGTGAATAGATTTTACAGTTACATGTTGAGACATCTTTTTTTCACCTAAGGCTTTTTTTAGAATAGATTCAAAAATCGCAATAAGCTACAATAGGTACTGGGTATATTTGTAATGAAAATTTGAAAAAGATAAAAACAACGGTTCGTCCGAATCATCACTGTCAACAGGCATAATAACTTTAATAGGTTTATGTGAAATACAATCTTTTATAATGATTCTTTAACTGTGTTTTAGAATTAGATCCCTGAAAGTGTTAAAAAAAACATCTCTTACAGAAAGAAGCTTGTGTTTCATGACTAGTTATCTGAGACCTAACTAATCTAGAAAAAATTAGTTATATAACAGTAATGACTTATACCTATATTGTTTGTGTAGAGAAGCAGATCGAAATGTTCCTTAAGCTCCTTGTCACATACCTTCAATGGATAAACATCCTCACTTTCGTTGAAAACTATAAACATTAACACTTACATTGGGATTATTCTTTTCAAATCTTTTTACTTGATTAAGTGGTGTGGGAAAACTTATTCCTTCAAAATTGAATTTATTCTGTAAGTTGAGATATCGGTTATTTACACGTTCTCGGTGAGAACCTTTTACATATCGAGAAAATGATGGCCGACTTAAAACACTGATTATCATGTAAATTTTTTGGATTTATTACTGCTTTTTTATTTTCAATGATTTGAGGTAGTGGAATATACGTACTACCTCTGAGAGGTCTGTACCTTACTAAATCTTACGAGAATACCATCTATTTTATTACAGTGTCCAACCTCTTTCCTTTGTCAAGATACTCGCTTTCTTCTTGAGAAATCTTTCTGTACATTCTTTTAACTATTGAATCAATAGAAGAGTCATACAAAATCTTTTTATTCTTAGTCTTAAAGGCTCTTGCCTGAGGTTCTTCACTAAGTGGTTTTAATATACGTACATTCAAACACAAGATTAAATTTCACTGCACCATTAACACTTAACTGTTGATTTACCAATTCTATAAGTTTTACTTTATGTGATTCTGAAAACAAAGCAATGTCTTTTACCTCATCGCATCCGTTTTTGAGGTAATAAGTTTTCAAAATTCCTCTAAAAGCACTCTTAAGTTCTACAAAAACGTTACCACTGTGACAAGCTTCAAGACGTTGCTTTTTTCTGCTACTTTCACGGTGAAAATCAATTTCCATTGACTCATCTCTTGAAGTGCTTGATAAAGGTCTTTTAGACATTTTTGTGATGAGGATATAAGCAGGCTAGGTTTACTGAAGGTCACGAACAAATAAATCTGAAAGTGAGGAATATTTATTAAAAAAAAAGAAAATCAATACATAAAATTACAACCTCGAACTTAATCTGCTTCTCTAAAACAAACTAAAAGGAGTGTTTTTGAATAGAACTAACTAAAATTGTGGTAAGTCATACAACCTCGAACTAAAATTCTTATTCTAAATTATACTACATTATTTCTAAACCCAAATACACATGTCTAGTTTTCTGGAATCAGTTACCAAATCTCAGCTATAATCTACTTTTATTTCCTTTTTCCTAAATTTTGTGTGGTTTGTAAACCGTTTTTTTAATGTTGCTTATTGATTTTAATTTTTTTACCATAAACACATAATAATTTATTTAGTGTGTCTAAAGCAGAAACTATCATCTTCATTTTCGGTATTTCAAAAGAAACACTCCTTTTTTTCGGAAACCTTCTGCCAAAAGTCCTTAGGACTCTTGCAACTTTTTAAATCTTTAGTTGATGTAATTTCTATTTTGATTAAGTGGGAGCCTTGTTCGCCAGGGGTTACAATTTTATGTCGTTTACTGTTCTTCAAGAACTGTAGTTCTTGACTAATGTATGTTGTATTACTTCTCCTATCAATTTCAAAAAGCGAACTGAAAATCATCATCATCATCGGATTCGCTAGGTGAGTCCGATGAAGATGAGGAACTAGAAGAAGAGGATGAAGAGATTGAACTCAATCTAGATTTTTTAAGCTTTTTAACATTTTTTTCCTTCTTAGCTGTTTTCGAGTTTCCTCTCTTATTAGAGATCTTTTCTTCTTCCTCTGTAGAAGGGCCTGAAAGAATCAAGTTTATGCTATGGATTACAGTATTTACAACTTCAGTCGCATATTTTTTCCTTTTAGAGGTTTCTTACTTTAATAATGGTTTTTAAAATGGCTATTATTTCCTCGTATGGTCTTATTTGTGCAGCCAGTAGAGGAAGCTTTTCCTGACTTAAGTCGATTGAGTCGGTGATGAACATGAGTATGAAAGACATTCATCAGTTGACTTAGATCGAATACCAAAGCCATTGCATAGAAATTGTTTTTTAATATATCACATTTCATAAGCCCGTAGATCGTCTTCTCCCACATTTATAAGGAACTCAAACCAATTGCATATAAATTTTGAATTAATATTACCAAACTGATGAATTCACCTCCACTTTTAGATGTAGATTTCTTTGTATTCTGGTCTACGGCTTCGGAAATCTGCGATTCGTTATCGGATTCCACCATTGGTTGCTCAACGATTTGCTCCATTTTTCTATATTAAAAAGAAAAATAGAATTAGTTCATCTGTTAAACTTTAAAAAATTTTGATTAGAAAACTAAAATTGTGTTAGAATTAATATATTTTTTATAAAAGTATACATGATTTTTAAAATGATTGTTACTGTAAACCGCTTAGACCCAAACCCATTTGATCCCCTCACAGTCTCTCCTACGTTTGCAATCTCATATAAGTCTGGATATAATACTACTTCACAAATAAGCTGTGCTATTCTATCTCCTTTTATTAATAACAAAGTCTTTATTAGAGTGGTTAAATAGAAGAACACACACATTTCCTGTATAGTCTCTGCCAACTACACCTGCTCCAACATCAATAAAATTATGAAGAGCTAACCCAGACCCTAGGTTGCTATTCTACCATAACAATTATCAGGTAATTTAATTGCTAAATCTGTCTTAACTAATTGTCTCTCAAATTTCGGTACTATATAATCATATGCACTTCTTAAGTCAAAGCCTGCAGCTGAAGGTGAACTCCGTTTGGAGGAAATGCATTTTCAGTTAGACGTTGGAACCCTAATTTTAAACTGCTCCACTGAAAAAAAATATCTAAATTAAACAACGTATTTCAAGTAAAAGTTACGATTTTATATAATTTATACTTCATATTTCTTTCTGGATTGCACAGCAGAGAACTTAAGTACACACCGTGAGGTTTACGTTCTCAGATCCACTACACTAGGTGGACACTAAACATTTTTAAAAAACGTGATAGAGAGACTTGTGTTAATACTGCAAGGTTTCCATTTTCTATCACACTGTTCTAAAAAATTTAATATATGTACAGAGAGCTAACAATTTTCAAACTTTAAAAATTAAAAAGTGCAATAGAAAACTTGTGTTAACACCGCAAGATTTCCATTTTCTATCACACTGTTCTAAAATTATAATAAAAGAGTACTTACTTTGTTGACAGATGAAACTGAGCAATGAAGTTGAAGAATTGAACTTATTCAGCTCTGAAAAGCGGAACGTTATATATACCCAACTAGCATTGACGTATACGGTCAGAGGTGACCACGAGCACGGTTAAAGGTGACCACGTGTTGATATTTTCATCATTCTCGAACTTTATACTTGCTGTTTTAAGCAAACAAACAAAGTAGATAAAGAACTAATTGGATTTGCGTTAGAAGTAGTATCGGGGTTATCAGGTCACCCGATAATTTTATAAAAATTAAAGTCTATTGCAGTCGGATAAATCTGTTCTAAAATGTAAACTTCTTTTAAAATATATTTTATTATTATCATGAAGAGACTCTTCATAATAATTAATTTGCATAACTATATATATATATATAGTATATATTATATATATATATATAATATATATATATATATACATATGAGGATAAATCGGCTGCCTATACCGACCAATGATAGAGTTCATTTGGGGTATAGAAAAGAGTTTAATACAAAGTGTTATCAAAATCATTCTCGAATTTCGAGATCATCCTCTCTCCGAGATGAGTTAGAAACCCCATATCATATTGGTACAATTATTTTCAATAGTTGATTAAGAACGCGCATTCCGAAATGAATTGTAAAATTGATAATAGTGATTTTCCTCAGTTTTTAAATTTAAAAAAATGATAATTAAATATATTACAGTAGCAGACAACGATTTCAATAGGTTTGTTAAGAAAATGTGTTCCGAAGTGAACAGTAAATTTAAAATATATATGTTTATCACTATTTTGATACAAGAAAATACTGAAAAGTGTACTGTATATTTAGAATCAGAGTTACTCTTTACATCAAGTACCATACAATTATTTCAATGGACTTCATTTTTAAAACACTGAGGAAATCACTATTATCAATTTTACAATTCGATTCGGAATGCGCGTTCTTAAAATCCACTCGGTTGTTGTCGTCTTTCCCGGTTGGGAACATGATGATGTTTTCATTTTTTTTTCTCCACACTGTTAAAACTTCAATTTTTCTTCAGAAAATGTAAGTCTAAACAATAATATCGACGTCCGTGAACCTGAGGTCAGTAGACCGCGATACGAAACGTAAACAATAGTGGCGCGTGCTAATCTCCGATAAGACGTATCAAAATGTTTTTTAATTGAGCTCAAGGTTATCTGGCGCGTGCCAAACCGGAAAAAGTCGAAGGTTATCTTTGATAAGCCTTATCTAAATTGATTTTTAATTGGGGTCGGGGTTATCTAGCGCGTGTTTATCATAGGAATGCGGAAAAGGTCAGAGGTTATCACTGATAAGGACCCCCCGCAGAGAGATAACATTCTGTCCTAGAACCTACAATTTACTACTACTACTGACGAAAGCCACACGCCTCGATGAAGAGATCAGACAAAACTATCCATTACATGGCCCAGAGAGAGAAGTCCAAGCGAGAATGCAAGTCGACACCTTGGTACGCCCAAGTTGAAATACAAAACTGAGATGGGTTTGAACTTTCCACGCTTGAAGCACAGCGTAATCGCAAACCAATCTAAGTTGAGAAAATTAATCAGATGATAATCACTGTAATCACCTGTCTGTGCGTAGCCAGTTAGGGTAGCTCATTGGACTTATATAAATAGTATATATCAATAGAGGCAGCACAAATTAATCTTAGTGAAGTTGTGGAGTTGTGCGGTTTTGGTACGACCTTTGACCCATCTACCTACATATTAAATTATACTTGACAAAACGAGCCATTTGTCCAACAATATAAATGATAATTGATAAATTGAGAAACGGGGTGTTTTTAAAGAGACAGTGCAGTCTCTGCTCTGTTGTTGTGTGGTTTACTATAACGCACAATGAGCTGACTACTTAGCTTGCATCTGAACTAACTAAAACGTACACCCTGCATACACTACAAAACAAACACATACAACATGTACATACACATGCCCAGGCAAATAAAGTAAATAATTGGGTAAAGCTTAGTTATTTCAGCGGTCAACCAGATTTTGTTTATAACTAGGCTGCCACAGGCATACAAAGAGCAAAATTTAAATTTTTGTAAAAATATAAACTAAAGTAAGCAAAGCAAAACAATTTATAAAGGTGTAATGTAATTGTGTACCTTTTTTATTAAGTTTAATTGTTGACCTCACTGATAAGTCATGTTGACTTGGCGTGGCCATGATTCTGTAAAATTACGTGTTAAAAATAATTCAACCAAATATGTTCGAAAGTTTAATTTAATTTTTTTAATTTTGTTAACCAAGGGTTCACAAAATTATAACTACTACTTACTACCACTGGGATATAAAATAACATAGGATTAATGCATCATAACGGAGATAAGATCCGGAAGTGTACGTAAACAGTGGTTTTAATATATTAAGAATTCACTAATATTTTCAAAAATTATTAAAAATATTATCCATAAAATGTATCGACATGAGAATCCAGAAAAACACATATTACGAGCGTAATATAGCGAACGAAATGAAATCCACACTGTGTGGTACATCTTTCCCATAAAATAACAAGATTGGGGCTACAATAATACAAGGTCTACTAATGCCAAAGATAAAAACACTATGGTATTAAACTAAAACTCTAAAATGTAAGCTTAAATTACCTATCTTTTAGGAATGCGTAACTATTGGTAGCTTTAAATCACAGGGGAATGTTACAAAATTTGTTAAAACATATCATCGCTCAGTGAAGAAGACTATCATACAGAAATCCCCCCAATGTCACATGGGTGGGGAATAATTGCAATATCACCTAGCCGTAGAATAGAGTGTGGTGGTATCGGACTCACCTTGTACATTTCTCAGGAGATCCGTTTCCTTTACATCGCTCACGGTCAAGCAATCAGGGACCATGATCACGTCAAATTTGATGAAGAATTAGAGTGTGAAGTGATGTCTGAACAACCCCAATCAGATACCCAATGTTCAGTCAGTGTCGGAACAGTTTGGCCAAGTTGTGGACCGTAACAAACGAAACCTCAAAATCCAAAGTCTAGCTAAAGGTTTTGATCGAATTTTTGAAAAGTCTAAAACATAAAAAAACTATAGAAGAAAGTGTACATTCAGCAAAACCGATTTGCGGCAGTCGAGTCTCCGACAAGGTTCGCTGGATGGAAAATTCAGGATTTTAAAACAGAGGGTTTCTCTCCAACAGGAAAATTTGGTGGGTGCCTCAGAAAGATCAGAGGTTCTAGAAAGCGTTATATGCTCCAAAAAACCACATTTGCTGCATTACATTCAAAACTTGTGGATTATAGTACAACAAGAAAATAGAATAAAAAGAAGACGAAAGACACTATTTAAAGATACCACCTCAAGAAATCAATTGTGTTTCAATTCCTGCAAAATGTTCTAAAGATCCAGAATCATTACAAAGAATAGAAACTAGGATGGAAGAAGATGCAACTGATAACGAAAAATATTACTGTTTATATTCATCAAAAGACAGACCAAATAACAAATTAGTATTCTCAATTGCTACTGTTTTATTTCTTAGGCCATTCAATATAAAAATATTACAAAATCATAATCAGATGAACATATTGTCTAATTAGAAGTAAGAACTCTTCTCTACAACTCAAGTCATTAAACTCACACCATTTTAAAAATTCGAGCCATGGTGGTGATTCTTTGATCAATTAATTATTGGTAGCGTGTAAAATAGATAAGAAAACTTAACTCAAACATATTTAATAGTATTGAGAAATAATCCATATTAATATAAAGCTTTGTAAATTATCGGTTTCTGAAACCTGGTAATGTGATGGAGAAGAAGGGTGGATGTAATATATAGATGGCCTTGCAAACTCAAAAAAGCGTTAGCTTTACCCAAAAGCAGTTGGAAAATTTTAATGTTTTCAGACAGTTAAAGTCTTTATCAATAAACTTTTCAATTTAGTACAAATCAGTTGTTTAGTCTTTGGATGAAAATTTTACTGATAAAAATTCGTAGTTTTATGTGTATAACAATAAATGAACTAATAAGACACTGTATAATATCAATTTTTTCTAAATGTGTTTGATTTATATATTAATTTTGTTATAGTTTTCATATAGTTTTTGTTTTTATTCACTAAACCAACTATTTAAAATCTTGAACTGTATATATATTCATTACCACTCAGTCAAATCTCATCGATTGTCATGCATTGACTCAGTGTTGGCTATATATAAATGAAGCTTCATGCAACATTTCAAGTCCATAGGTCAGAATTAGTTTTCGAGATGTCGTACTGACAGACAGAAGATAAACACACAGTAATGTAGTTTGTTCAGACTCTCAGACTAGTAATAGGCTACGGTAACGCTCTGTAAATAAATGTGCTATATATGATAGATATGATTAAGGACCCAAAAGGGTCTTCTTGAAATAATATCAATAGTAATGTGTCTATCTAATCGTCTAAACAATAACACTCGATAGAAAGGTCCTAGAAACTTGAAACTTTGTACAGATGGTCCTTTTGGTCTAAGGATGTACCCTATTGATTTGGAGTTGTAAGGTCAAAGACCACCTCTTTCTACCTATGTCGTTACGCAAAGTCTGTTCTTTATACTTACGCTGTATGGTTTATTATAAAATGTATCGTCAGCCTTACTTTTCTTAAAGTTGAATAAAAAATTTGGTGATAACATTTTGTGATCTGTATATTATATTAAATATATATATATATATATATATTATATATATATATATATCATATACATATATATATACAGTATTTAAAACAATATTTATTGAAATTAGATTCACTTATACAAATTTAATTAATGATTATTATATATATATATATATATATATATATATAAATATTTATATATACTATATATATATATATAGTTATATACGTATAATTCAGAGACATGAGGATTCCAAGCACACAAAACGTGAGGGCTAAGGGTGTAGCCATGTAATAAAATTATAAATTCATGTATGAAAAAACGGTAGTATACCTAAACATTTTCTACTACAAGCACATGTTTTCTGTGGAGCAAGCACGTGTTATGCATTAGCTCACTTAAATCAAAACAATGAGTTACTTGTAAGAATTTATTGGGCTAGTTAATAAATAAATATATTAGAACCATACTCGTTATGTCAGTGTTCGACTCATCAGAGACCAACGTTGAGTCAGCGTCCAACCAATCTGGCCAATTTGTGAACCATAAAAGAATCCAGCCTCACAGTCTAAAATGTAGCACAAGGTTTGGCTAAACTGCTCAATAGTCATAAAAAAGCGACCAGTGAAGAAATTTCACCTTGATAAAAACTGAAAATACCGAGTTCGAATTTCGGTCCAAGTTGCCAGAAACAGCAATCCAGAATTTACAATCGGCAGATTCCTTTCCGACAAGAAATCAGTGAATACCAAAGAAAACTTACATCTTAAAAAAAATTATCATGCAGAACAACATATCAATTGGAGCCATCAGTTTTTCCTGGTTCTTTGAACTCCAGGGAAAAAACTGCAAATAAAATACAACTAAGAAAAACACGGAAACTACTACCTCCAAGATCCATCTGTGGAGCAAATTTGTGTTTCAGTATCTACAACAAGTTCTAAGGAGCCAAAGTCGTTATTAGGAAAAGAAACTGCTCTAGAAAAATATAAAAATAATAATGAAACATCTATCATTGATATCAAACAAGGGTCAGACAATGTAACACTGGAGACAGAGAGGAAGAGGATTAGGTAAGAAACTGAGAAGTCACAACGAAGCTACATACTCTGCACTTTATAATGAAGACAATAACAATGAGAACAAAGGAACAGAGATTAACTCAACTTCAGAATAAAGATTTAGAACCAATAATTTCCCAAACATTAGACAGTAAACCTTAACTACAATTCATACACAAATACATACATGATTTATTAATAAATATATAGAAAACTTATATAGTAAAACTAAAAAATTCTAAAACTAACAATGGAATCTGTTTACCATCCGGGCAGGAAATCTTTCAAACTAAGCTTAAATTCATTTACGACAAAAGGAATCGTAAGGTTGTATTCTGTTTCTGTATTTACACCCGAAGACACATACAACAGTGCACAATCAAACTACATAGCACCTCAACGAAACACGTCGCGACTGTAAAAAAATTAATCATTAGATACAGGGAAACTCGTTGCAGCTAAACTAAAATCTTCAAACATTACTTTCAAATAGAATTCAAATAAAATAAAAATTTCTAATTTAAATCAAAATTAGATATACTTTTCTCTGTTATAAGGGAAGGTATAAAATATACTAAAAACACAATGAAAAATGTTTCGTACCTCGCATGTCACTAACTGTTTCTGTTGATAAAGATTCAAAATTAAAACTGTAGTTTAACTTTATTCCACACAAAAATATTTACTAATAACTTGATGTAATTATTTATTCCGACTGTCTTATATTATATTCCTATTGTAAGTAACCAATAACTAATATTAAAATTGAGAACTTTATAAAGTTTAAATGTTAAGAATACTATTCAATCCCACCAAATACAGTTGTTTGCCACTCTTCGGTATTGGTTGAAATTAAGTTTATTTGAACATTTTACTTATCTATAAATCTTAGAAATATATATTTCATATATAAGATTTGCTTGCAAATTAGAAAGCAAAACTATTGGAACTTTACATAAAACGTGTTTGTACTTTTGTTCCCAAAGCGATAGTACACTTTTATTTGTTTCCATAAAAACAATAAAAATTTATATTATAAAGAAAATTTGGTTTACTATCGTATCAAAGCAAAAAGTTCTAGTGAAGGATCAAGATGGATGAGAAGGTTGGAGTCTGGTTCTGTGTGCTTTTATTTTGGTTTCGTCTTCCCTGTGGGGTTCCTGTTATACATACAGGAAAGAAATATGAAGAAGAAGAAAATATCTACTACAGTATAATATGTTATTTAAACTTGATTGGGAAAACACATAACTTGACAGTATAACTACATAATCCTTTTTAAATTTTTTGTAAATATATATCTCAAAATAAATGTATTTATAATAATTGATGTAGTAATAACTTAACAAAACATTGTGTTTAGTTATGCTGTACCAATTGTATAGTTTTAAAGATTGGAGTTGTAAGTTTGTGGTTAGATTCTACCATGCAAAGTCTAATTGGGGGTGCAACAAGTAAGATTTACATGTGAATAAAAATATATTTCAATCTGGAACAATTGCAAGAGGATTAAATTGTAGGATCAATCAGAAATACCACATATTCAAATGAACCACCAAATATTTTATCTCTAACGAAAACCTTATTTATATTTAGTTATGTTATTTTTAAATAACAACAGAGATCAGCGATACACATTTAGCATATAAAGATACCAATACCAAAGATGAATATAATTTGATACTGGATTCTATACTGCAAGTGATGGTTTTTTTTTTTTTTTTTTTTAATAACACATGTTGTAGTTAATCATGACACCAAAATTATTTTGTTTGGCTTTATTTTCTATACGGATACTAAGCATGGAAAGCTGTCTATTAAATTATGTAAACATTTTGATAAATCTTACGTAAATAAATGACCAATTTCTCCATTTTATGACTATTTATCTAAAATAAACAAAATTTTGAAATATTCATATGTATTTCTAATGTAAACTATTATTATAATATCTACACAATGTAGTTTTAACTATCCACTTTAGGTACAAATACCTACCAAACTGAAATGACACATATCAAGGCGATTAATAAAACCCAGATATTTTGGAACATTTCATATGTAAAACTAAATACAACATTTCTAAGGAAATTTATTTTCACTTGACACTGACCCATGCCTCTATTAAATTCAATTTTATCCCGCACTCCAACACTCTCACTCGCACTCCAGATTTGTTCCTTTCGCCGTTAAATCTTCCAGATGAATGCTGATCTTCCCCTTGATCTCCAAGATCTTTCGATGTAGCCCCCGGCCAACTCGCCTTCAAAATCTTTCAATAGTAATCGGTGAATAACAATAATTTCTATATCGACATGGTTGCTACTCCATGAACTCTTTGACCTTGTTATCAGACGGCGTTACTGTCTGTGTTCAATGGTGTCTTGCGTATTTGTTAAAAACCATGTGGTATCATCTCCTGTTTGTGTATCAGAGTAGTGTAGACTTACTTGGTCATCGACTTACATCCGGAGAATATTTGATTCGATTTGTAATGTGATATTTCTTTTTTCTGTTTTTAAGTCTTATGAATTTATAGATACTAATAATTACTTGTCGATTATAGAGTTAAAAATATTTATAGATATAAAATTGGCTCAGTTTTACAAAACTTAAGTAAACAATCAACGCCTTGGAAAAATGCGTGTGTGTTTCAAAATGTGTAATAACGTAGATTTTGTATAACGGATATTACGCTTAACGTCGGGAAAGTGTCTATAGAGTAAACTAATATTGTTATTTTGTTTATTGTCTATGTAAGTGTTGCTTTGAAGTGATGCGCTGACCTATTACTGTCTAACAGTTTTAAAACGTACAAACAGGGCTATGCTTTGGCTGAACAAATAACAGGTCCTATCAACCTAATTTTATTCAAAAATTGATTCCTCAGCCTCCTATTTATATAAACAAATTTGTAAAACAATGTTCATACAGAACAAACTTAATTTAAAATAACTGACTTATAAACGAAAGTATTTACTATCAATTCATTCCTTATTTTTACTAAAAAATTATCCATTATAGAAAACACAAGACTGTGTAATAGGCGACCTAAAGAATAGATGTCTTCAGAAATTGGCACAATTAAGATTATGATTAACCCATCACGTTCTAGATTAGGCATGTTAGACTGTTATTGACTGTTAAGTTAAGGCAAATTATAGCACAATTCTTCATATGATTATATCTTAGGTTTAATTGATCATTATGCTCTTATTACTTTCAAATTATTTCTGTATTAGATCTTTTTATTCGAATTATTATTTTAAAGTTCTTTAATGGATATAAATTGATTTGACGAGTCACATGTTTTCCAAAACTAAGCGTTATGGGTGTTATATCATGTGGTATGAATATCTTCCATATTTTAAAACAATATTTGTGGCCAGTAGTGCGATTTAGGTCGTTATATTTTATAACCAGAATATAACTGTACATTTAAAAATTACGGCCGTAATTCTTACCACATATTTACGATTTACTTACCACATACGGCAAGGTTACATTCATTGTAAGCGGTCTTGGTGATATCTTATGTTAAAAACATTTTCTACACAACTAGCCAAGCTATAAACTTGAAAAATTTGCAAGAAGCCTCATTTCTATAGACACAATACTGAGTTCATTACTGATGCACGTCACCATCGGATTTCGTTAAAGATTTGAGAGCATTAAGGCTATCACCAATAGGGCTGTTTATGTAGTTCCTGATAATGAAGGGGTCTTTGGGAACGAAGGGCTTATGCTTGACTAAACTTGGCTCGGTTTCTAACATAGACGAGGTCTCAACGATTCTGCGGAATTCTTATGTATGAACCTTTAAAGGTGTCTTCAAAGAGAATAACTACACCAAACATGAGAGAAGATGGAGACAATATCCGGGTCTAAGGATGAGGAGGCTGGTGCTGCAGTGACTTTCCTCCTTGGTGGGTAGATCCTTGTCCTCTCAGGTCGGGGATCTGAGTGCGCGAAACGATCATCTGAGAAAGCATCTTCGCAGAGTCGTCTTTTTTCCGGGAGCCATCTGCTTTATACGTAGTGTGACGAGCAGTAGGGAAATGCAGAATATCTTCTCTTTCACTGCCAATCGGTTGTTTTGGCTGCTTTATAACTGCTGAAAACTGTGAACTAGTTGACTTCATGGTACTCCCCCTGAGTGCGCAATAGGCCATTGAGGCTTAATGCACTGCAATAGTCCGCCCCTTAGAACAATAAGCCTATCACTCAGTACGCTAACACAATTTTTCTCTAGCCGGCGGAGTACATATTCGTCTTTTCTGTATCGTCTGTCTTTATATCTGTCCACTGGATATCTCGAGAATGAAGGTAAACCACGGATTTATAATTTGAGCGAAACCTGTTATGCGGCACATACTACTACCAAGTTGATTATGTTATAAGCACCTTTTGCCTTCTGTTTTATCTTGTTTACTTTTTTAAAACATTACAGATATTGCATCCCATGTAGCTCTAAAAGTATTATAAGGAAAACATAAATATTATACATAACAAACTTGTATTATAATACAATTTAAGAGATCAAAAATACAATTCCACGTAATACATATAAAGCACTCACATTTATTTAGCTTTATATTATACCCCAATTAGGTGTAAATGTTTATAGGGTAATAAAATTATCATAAAGCATTTATAAAAAAAAACAACGAGGAATTACTTTATGCGCTGTGTCTGCCTCGTGTTCGTTCAGGTCCCTCTATTGCTGACATAACCCTACTGACTGTTGTTAGTCCTTCAGAGCTTGAACTCACATCCTGCAAATCATAAATAATAATGCTATTAATATTTATTATTAGGAATTAAAAAATATTAGTCTAATCGTAAATCAATAATATAAATTTTCCACTTCAATACTTAATAAATACAGCTTAAGCATTTGTATTTATGTTATAAATAGGTTTAAAGAAACATACACGTACGTAAACACACACACAAACATATTATATTCATGTTGCTACATGGATACTGTATTAAATCTTCTTATCATAAACAACGTATATAGCATATTTTTATAAACATATTTAGAGAAATTATTTTTATGTTTATATTTATAGTTATGCTTTAATACATTAATATAAACAAAACAGTTCCTCTAACAAAATGGTATACTTAATTTTTGCTTAGCACTTGCCTGTCTTTCTGTGTTTTAATAAACAAAACCAAGCCCCAACAACTGCTGTCAAGCGTTGTAATATTTAATGTTCTTATAAATATTAATATGTTACTCTCTGATAAAATAACATCAGTTCCTCTAACAAAATGGTATACTTAATTTTGCTTAGCACTTGCCTGTCTTTCTGTGTTTTAATAAACAAAAACAAACCCCAACAACATCAAAAAACACCATTAAAAGTTTATAAACTTGTAACAGAGGTAAACTTTATATATATTAAATGTTATCAAAGGATAATAAATAGCGGAATAAATACGTATTTACTGCTATCATTGCCATGTGTATCTGAATGTTTATTGTTTACATCCAGTTACCGACCTTTACACTTTTTAGTTATTGATAGCAAAATTTAATTGTAAATCGTACGTATATGTCCTCTCTAGACAATAGTTACAGTGTGATAAGTTTGCATATATGACTATTATTGTATTTAGTTATTTTTACAAACATTTTCTCAAAGAAATTCAAGATGATAGCATTTTGACAGGTATTTTAATTTTAGTACAAGAGCAGAGAGCCTATTAGTATAATATAATCACGAAATAGCATATTTGAAATTGTAAAATATATTGCAATAATACTGGTGGTGTGACAAATTTACAAAATTGATTTATTTATTATATAGGTATATTACCGACTTCTTGCATTATATTTGAAATTATAAACATGTATTGCAATAGTACTGGTGGTGTGACAAAATTACAAAGTTGATTTCTTTATTATATCGGTATATTACCGACTTGTTGCATTATATTTGGAAATTATAAAATGTATTGCAATAGTACTGGTGGTGTGACAAATTACAAATTGATTTATTTATTATATCGGTATATTACCGACTTCTTGCATTATATTTGAACATTACGAAATGTATTGCAATAATACTGGTGGTGTGACAAATTACAAGTTGATTTCTTTATTTATATCGGTATATTACCGACTTCTTGCATTATATATTTGAAATTACGAAATGTATTGCAATAATACTGGTGGTGTGACAAATTACAAGTTGATTTCTTTATTATATCGGTATATTACCGACTTCTTGCATTATATTTGAAATTTAAAA